>NC_053391.1:323936063-324213134 GCF_905171765.1 Bufo bufo
TTATTTTCTGTTCCAGGATGACTTCTTTTTACAATTATGGGGGACCGCCATGGGGTCCAACGTGGCGCTGACCTATGCAAATCTTTACATGTCACATCTTGAGGAGTCTGTCGTCTATGTGAGCCACCACTTCAGCCATGTGCTGGGGTGGTGGCGTTACATCGATGACATTTTCCTGATTTGGGTCGGCGCCACGGAGGACCTCATCGCTTTCCATCGTTTTTTAAATACCATTGATCCTAGTGTCAAGTTTACATTGACCCACTCAGAGGTATCCTTGCAATTTCTGGACACACAAAATGGCATCCACAATGACAGGTTAGTGACTGACTTATATGTGAAACCCACAGATAAAAACACTTTACTAAGTTATGAGAGTCACCACCCTAAACCTATGATGAGGTCACTTCCTTTCAGTCAGCTCCTCAGGGTCAAAAAAATTGTCCAAGATCCGGTAATAGCAGAGAACAGATTACAAGAAATGGGGTCCAAATTTCAGACACGTGGGTACCCCAAAAAATTGATTCGAGGACAGTTGAATAGAATTAAACCACTCACAACAGAAACTATTAGAGAGGGATTAGGTGATCACAAGTGCTCCCAGGCTAGAATCCCCTTTGTATCGGAATTTAGCACCAATAGTGGTAAGATTGCTGCTATAATCAAAAAAACATTGGCGAATTCTCACTAGCAACTTTGAGAAAGTGCAGGAGTTTAAATCGCCACCCCTATGTTCTTACCGACGCAGCCCCAACTTAGGTGATAGACTGGTGAAGTCAGACATTGGTTCCACAAGGGAGACGTGTGAGAGCTATTTCGGTTCTACACGCAAAGGGTGTTATCCTTGCTATAATTGCATTAATTGCAAATTAATGCTGAGAGGGGACTCTTTTGTGCACCCTACTTTGGGACACAGGGTCAAGATCAGACAATATTTAACATGTGATTCGTCTTATGTTATCTATTTGTTGGTGTGCCCCTGTGGTCTGCTATATATTGGTGAGACCACATGGGACGTCAAAACCCGTCTCAACCAACACCGGTATTCAATTAGAAAACAAAAGATGGATCTCCCAGTGTCTAAACACTTCACTGAAGCTAAACACACACAAGATGACTTACGTTTTAGAATCCTAGAGCAAATATCTCCCTCAAGGCGGGGTGGAGATCGAATAAAATTATTGAAAAAGCGTGAGCTTTACTGGATCTACACACTTGGTACCTTAAGGCCACAGGGTTTAAATGTGCAGTTTAGGGTTGTCTAGTCATTGGTTTCATGTGTGTTCTCTCCCAGTTTGATGGCATATATGGAAAACAACATGTGCTATATATTAAATATCTTTTCTCTCTTTTTTTTTTATAGGATATTATTTTGAAGCATAAAGTACGAATGTTCACGTATGGCGAAGCCTGGAGGAACTTGTTGGCGATCCTTCTTCTTATTATTTTGTAATATGTACAATCAATGTTTATAGTCGGCCCCTGTCTGTGTGATGGTGTGACTCCAGCCCCTTTTGGGACTTGGGTGACACCAACACAAACGGGAGTTGCTGACACATTTAACATAAATAAACGTATACTATGAGCCCCGATGCAGTTTTTTCTGTGTCCCTTCAGTCGATTTACAGTGGACTTTGCCTACTGTGTGGCTGTAAGGGACATGGAGCGGATTTGCTGGTATTCTGGACAGCGGGATGTTAGTGGTGTGATTACCGCATCATCCTGCTGATACAGATATCCCATTGGTGACCAACGTTGACCCGCCGGTCCCCGATGAATGGATCAGCTGTTTCTGCTATATACTGCGGCGCTCAGGCACTGTACAAGTGTCTGTCAAATCTATATGGGCGTTAGCATTGGCATGCGCATGCGCCCTAAAGTATTGTTCCAAAGCGGCCATCTTTTATGTGGTTGGTCTACCACACACTACTCCTGTGAATCTCGCGATAGCGGTTGAAGCGGCGCATGCGCCGTTCTCTTTTCCAGACCCCAACAGTTCCTACCATGCCTGGTCAGCTGAAAGTGATTCATTCAAAGGTTTTTAATTTTTTTGATTGCTATATTATGCTCAACACTCTTGTTCACTTTCACATTTGATTGGTAATTATGATATTTTGGTGTTTCTATATCACATTCACCACATTATGAATTTTTATGATTATATCTGTATTGCTGCTATACTGAATTATGATGATACACTGATTATATTTGTAATATGACTGTAATATGTATGCATTTGCACTTTATTATATGATGTATCAATTTGTACCTTGGCAATTATTTGCTATATATATATATATATATATATATATATATATATATATATATATATATATATATATATATATATATATATATTTATATATATATATAATTTTGCACATGTTATTCAGCTGGAAAAAGGCTCCATAGAGAGAGCTGAAACGTTGCTGATGAGTGAATAAACCATCCACTTTTTTCATCATCATCTGGAGTGCTGCCTTCTTTTGCCTTAATATAAATAAATAAATAAAAAAAAAAAAATATATATATATATATATATACACACACACACACACACACACACACACACACACACACACACACACACACACACGCGCGCACACACACGAGCAACAGGGGTACCATTACACCTTGAAGCTCAGCTGCCTCTGCTTTTGCCACACCCACTGCACTTTGACAAGGCCAGGCAGTGTAATTGTGATCCTTTCTATACCATTTGTATTACAGTTTGTTGAAGTCTGTAAATCTGCTTGCTTCTGGATAGGCAATGGATGAAATGAATGGAACAGACCTTGAGGGTGAAGAAATTGAAATAGTACTAGCAAAACCCCCAGATAAGAAGAGGAAAGAGCGCCAGGCTGCACGGCAGGCATCCCGTGGTACTTTGTGAGTATTTTGGCTGTTTAATTCACTTTCGCAATTCTTGGGGGGGGGGGGGGGGGGGGGAATAGCATTATTTATTTTTTCCCACCTAGACATTCAGGGAATATATATATATATATATATATATATATATATATATATATATATATATATATATATATATATATTTTTTTTTAAGATTTGCATATTGATCTGTCCCTTGGGAGTGCCAACATAACATTTGGCACTGTATAGAAATGTATAGTTTTATTCATTTTTAGTTTAAGTTTATTAGACTGAGGCCTCATGCACACAAACTTATTTTCTTTCCATGTCCGTTCCGTTTTGTTTTTTTTGTAGACCGTATACGGAACCATTCATTCCAATGGGTCCGAAAAAAAAACAAAAAAACTGAAGTTACTCCGTTTGTTCGGTTTCCGTATGTCCGTATTTCCGTTCCTCAAAAAAATAGAACATGTCCCATTATTGTCTACATTACGGACAAGGATAGTACTGTTCTATTATGGGCCAGTTGTTCTATTCCGCAAAAACTGAATGCACACTGACGTCGTCCATATTTTTGGCTGATCCAATTTTCGTGGACCGCAAAATACATACAGTCGTGTGCATGAGGCCTGACTCTGAGAGCCAATTACTGTTATAATTTGGGTTTAAGAACTTCTGGCAGATCAACCCTCTCCCTTCTCTGCTTTTTTTATTTTATTTTATTTTTTATCCCTTACAGTGAGCAGCTTAAAAAAAAAATCTGAAAGCATTCTAAAACTGTGTTGTTTTTTTTTGTTTTTTTTTTAGTTGTTCATTTCACCTTCCAAAGCTCACTTGACCAGGAAAAAAACTCCCTCCAATAAAAAAATATAAATAAATTGATTGGGCATTTAAAAAAAAAAGAAAAAGCACCTGGGACTAATGTATGCGTTCGCAAATTACGTAGACCGCATACATTTTAAAGGCTATGTACACCTTCGGGGGCAATTTTTGTTTGCATTTTTACTAATTTTTGGCTAAAAATCATATTTTCTATTGGCCTTTATTTAAAGCCGTTCTGTCACAGAGTCTAAGTAAAGCAATATAATTGTTTTAGTTCCCTAGGGGAACTATTAAAAAGTGTACAAAGAGAGAATTATATTTTTTTTAAATATTAAAATAAAATATAAATTCTAATTACTACCCTTTCCCCAAAATTTAAATAAAAATGCATTAATAATAATATAAAAAATTATCATGGGCATAGCCGCATGAAAAAACACCCATACTATTAAACTATAAAAATATTTATCTCATACAGCGGGGAAAAAAAGTCAAAATGGCTAATTCGCCGTTTTTTGGTTGCTTTACCTCCCACAAAATTTTTTATAAAAAGTTATCAAAAGTCACACACACCAGAATGGTATCAGTGAAATGTACAGATCGCAAAAAAAGGTTCCCTTACATAGCTTTGTACACACACATATAAAAAAGTTATGGAGTTCAAAATATGACAATGCAAAGAAAAAAATTGTTGTTTTCCAAAGTTTTGAAAAACTGTACATATGTGGTATCGTTGTATTTGTACTGGCCCGGAGAATAACAGTTACATGTCAGTTTTACTGCATGGAAACAGTTTTAAAAAATCCCAAAAACACAAAACTGTGACGGAATGGAGGTTTATATTATTTATTTTTTGTAATTCCATCCCATTTGCAATTTTTTTTTCCCCACCTCCTACCACATTGTATGAAACCGTAAGTGGTGCCATTGCAAAGTGCATCTTGTCCCACAACAAAACAAACCCTCATATGTGAATAAAAAACTGTTATGCCTTTGGGAGGGCTGGGAGTAAAAAACTAAAAATTGCCTGATCTTGAAAGGGTTTTCTGAGATTCTGATATTGAGGACTTATCCTCTGGGTGTCGGTGTTAGCTGTTTTAAGAAGGCTGCAGAGCTCCGGTCAATGCTGCAGCCTCCACGCTGTAGTCGGTACCTCGCCAGTTTGATATTGATGACCTATGCTCAGAATCTTGGAAACCTCTTTAAGTACTAAACTAGGCTGCATCATAAGCAGGTCAAAATTGCCTCAATTTTGGTCAAATTTTTTTTTTTTTATATTTAATAGCTTACTAAATGACTGTGTATGTCATAATGCTAACTGTCCTTGTTTGTATGCTATAAATTATATTATATACGCCCAGCAAGATAAGAGCCCACCTTTAAAAGGGTTATCCAAACATTAAAACCCAACCACAATGCCCAGGCCCCTCATACAGAGAATACTTACTTGGTACCCGACGCCCGTGTCCTTCTGGATCCCTCTCCAGCCATGGCTGGATCTCCCTGGCATGCAGATCACATTCGTCATTAGGGTGTGCACACATGACACAAAGGGGCAGGTCACCGTCGCAGCCTGCTATTAGCTGCACATTCCTGGCGACAGATGTTGTGATCAGCCCACTAGGAGATGCAGCGATGGCCGTGAAGGGATCTGGAAGGACACAGACATCGGGGAGCAGATAAGTATTCCCAGGCATTGTGGGTGGATTTTTCAGGTTTGGATAACCCCTTTAATTTCTTAAAGGGTTATTCACTTCTTGACATTTATGATACGCCATAAATGTCCGATAGGTCTGGTTCCAACCTCTGAGATCTGCACCTGTATTGCGAATGGTTGCACCTTGACCACCATCTCACAGCTGCTGCAAATGGAAAGGTGGCTGGGCATGCACAGCTACTTCCATTAAGTTCTATGGAAGTTTCACATTAGCTGAGTAAGCATGGGCCTGCCACCCGATCAGACATTTATGGTAGTTTAAAGCGGTTGTCCAGGTTCAGAGCTGAACCCGGACATACCCATAATTTCACCCACACAGCCCCTCTGATGTTAGCATCTGAGTGCTTCCTTGTCCTGCGCTGGATCGCACAGGGAAGGGCTCTTATATTTACAATAAAACACTGCTGGTCGGAGGCTTCCGCCCAGCAGTGTGTTCGGTGACGTCACCAGCTCTGATGGGAGGGCTTTACCGTTTTACAGGCTAGGGCAGCGCTAAAGCCCGCCCATCAGTGCCTGTGACAACTCCTTTTAACTACAATGTTTTTTAATTTGGCATATTGGCTTAGTTCTGATTTGGTTGGCTCTTACTAAAGCGTTCAGTACAGTTTAATATCCTCGTTCTTAATGTCAGTAAATCTGCATTGCAATAATTTTCTTAAAATTTGCTACCTTGATCATGCACATGTTTATGCTTCGTTTATATTCTTAGGTATGATGATTATTACTATTATCCCCCTCCTCGAATGCCATCTCTAGGCAGAGGCAGGGGCCGTGGAGGCAGAGGTGGCTATTCATATCCGCAAGATTATTATGGCTATGAAGATTACTATGATGATTATTACTCCTATGATTATCATGACTACCGTGGTGGCTACGATGATCCATACTATGGTTATGATGATGCATACCCTGTGCGTGGGCGAGGAGGAAGAGGTGGTAGAGGTGGGCCTCCACCTCCTAGAGGCAGATCAGCTCCTCCTCAGCGTGGAGGGCGCTCCAGTTATGTACAAAGAGGTTCCCCCATGGGCCCTCCTAGAGGATCCAGAGGTGGACGAGGTGGGCCTTCGCAGCAGTCCCGAGGTCGCAACTCTCGTAACCGTGGAAGTAGAGGTGGGAATGTTGGTGGAAAAAGAAAGGCAGATGGGTACAGCCAGCCAGACTCCAAGCGTCGCCAGACCAACAATCAGCAGAATTGGGGAACCCAGCCCATAGCGCAACAGCCATTACAGCAAGGTGGTGATTATACTGGTAACTATGGTTACAGTAATGACAACCAAGAGTTTTATCAGGATTCTTATGGTCAGCAGTGGAAATAGGAAAGGCAACACTTAGAATGTTTGTTTGATTTTTCAAACAACTAAATTTCCGTACACTCACACACAGGCTTCATCAGTTTCCTGTAATTCTTGTACTTGTTTCTTTGCTATATTGTAAATAGCTTTCATATTATTTTTTCATTAACATTGGTGCACTCCAATTATGCTCTGGTACAGTCATGGAAATATAAATTGGGGTTCACTTAGCATTTAAGCTGTGGTGAGAACCAAGCTTGAAGGGAACTCTGTAATACAATACTATTGTTCCAATGGTTCCTTTTTGTTCCAGATGTTACCATTTTGGTTTGTTTCTTGATTCTAGATTGTGATTCTATGGTTTCTCCACCCTTGGCAGTTAATTTGATTTATGTTTTAGTTGCCCGTAACATAGCAGATACTGTTGTTTTTATTGTATTGATTTTTTTTTTTTTATATATATATATTAGCGTATAAGGTGAAGAAGATTTTAGGTTAGGACAAAGTAATTTGTGCAGAAATGCAGGATTACTGGCAATATTTCCTTTACCTTTTAATGTATCTGCAGTAGCATTCTTTTGTACATAAATGTAAACAGTATTTGAAGTCTTTAGTAATTTTAAGTAGTCTTTATAATTAAACATTTTAGGATTTTGTGTATTTGCTGTTATGACTTTCTAGGCTTAGTTAATTTGTATTTTTATTGTTATAATTTCACATTTTTTGGAAGGGAAAAAGATGCCCTACCAAATTGTTTCGCTTTGGCTCATGAAGCCTCTGCAACATGTTCTGTGATTTGTATTTCCCGTTTACTTGTTCATGTGCAATTTCAATAAAACTCTTCACAAAAAAAAAAAAAATTATAATTAAAGCAAAATTCAACTGCAAACAACCTCATCCTTTTCCAAACTTGGTTGTATCCTATTAAAAAGAGCAAAAGAAAAAAAAAAATCTGAGTTGTGATTCTTGAAACAAACACAATTTAAGATGGACTGCATATGTGAGTGATCAAATCTGTTTCAAAAAAGAAACAAAAAAAATTGACAAAATAGATACGCAACAGCTGAATGTGGATACTCAAGGACATGAAATTGATCTTGTGCTCCGATGTGGTGTTGTCTCATAGCATACCCATGTTGCTCATATGACTAGGGTTTATTTTTTTATTTTTTTTGAGGTACAGAAGAGGTGGCTGGCTTAAACTCCCATTTTCACTTTTCTTTAGTTACTGCATTTTATTTGAACATGGATTTACTTTGACGAGTTCTTATACTTTAAATTTCAGAGAGCAACATGTATAAAAACGGATGAGAAATTGTACAAGCTGAAGCTTGCCCTGCACTGCATTTTGACTTGAAAACAAGGTTCATGTTAAAACATCTTATATGTTTAGCTGTCCTCCAGAAGGCACAAATTAGAGGTATTCACCCTGTGAGTCAATGTCCAACACATTAAAAAGCTTTGAAACATGACCTCAGCCAAATAACCAAAGATTCCTCAAAAGAGAAGGGAAACTCATCTAATGACCAAAGACATCTTCTGACATGCCACTGAGACATGTTAGGAGATGTCATTGGTTTGGTTGTGCTGAGCCCCCAATAACCGGTAAAATGAAGTAAGGCCAGATGTACTCTTTGGGTTATGTTTTTTTTTTTTTTTTTTAATTTAAACAATGCTCATGATTACCATGAGACACTTGACACAATTTGGACGTCGAAAGATCTCCAAGTTGAAGTGGAAAGGACACTTTACTCCTTCCAATAGTATATTTTGATGTGTCTAAATGATATGTCTGAAAATGACCCTTCGCTATAAGATGTTTCCGGAGAGTGTATCCAAAATGTAAATGTATATTGAAGTTACATAACACACAATTCAGTGCATTCAAAGTGTCAAAGAATAAAATGTGGCAAAGAAAATATAGTGGCCTTAGAGAATAGTAGCTTTCTTGCCCACAGCAACCGATACGAGTCCATGTTACATTTTACAGTACAGTTTAGAAAATGAAACTGAACTTTATCTACAGGCAACAATACCAGTTCCCCATGATTTAATTTTCAGCTATTAGACCCAGTGTATTGTACTAAAATTCAGTTTACTCATTTTAAGGTGCTGCCACAAATTTGGATTTCATTATATGTGGGCTTTTAGGGTTCCCAGAACAGGTCATGGAACAAGTTGTCTCCTTACAGGAAAGGAAATGGCTTACTGTGATAAGATTAATTGTATATATGTCGCTAAGCCCCTAAATCTATTAACATATATTTTGGAAAATGAAATAGGACTGATATGCTAGACCTCCAAATATGTTAAATTAGTTTTGCTCCAATTGATATCCGTTAAATGTTCATTTTCACATGAAAAATCTATCAAAACCATTCAGATTTGAATTCTTCAATCATACTCTGTTCAATAGATGAGGGTTATATCAACATTTTCATTGGAGATTCCCATTCCTCTCCTCTTTATCACCAGGTGCTCCTTATTGGATGTCCTCAAGATGGTGGGTTTTTCACTCACAGCATTTAAAGGGAATCTATCACCTCATGCAAGCCCTATAAACTACAGTAATACATGTATTAATCACCTGTCTGCAAATCGAATGCATTGAGAGGACTCATTTCTGTGTACACATAGTAGAAAGGACTGCAGAAGTCTCGGTGCATTCCATGGCAGATTTGTAGGTGCACAAAGGGGAACGGTGGTGTGTATTGACCTACAAATTACTTATCTAAGATTCGTAACAGGTGATCTATTCATTTATTACTGTAGTTTATAGGACTTGCAAGAGTCGGCAGAATCCCTTTAAGTTAGTGCTCCTGACCTTAGTAAGCTGAAATGCATGTTACTAGTCCTCGAAGCAAAGTCATCCACAATGAATATTAGTGCTAATAATGAATTAAACGAATAATGGATTAAATCCTCACTTTTTTTACCATTTCTTTAAAAATTATTAGTTGCCTCTGTTTTAAAAAAATAAAATTTTTTAAAAAAGTAGAGGCCGATCATGGACACAAGTTAAAATAAATTGTATCTAGTTATATTTTCTCTAATGTGAATTGTTTTAATTGACATCTTATGAAAATTCTGATATTTTCAAATACGGGGAAAATCTTGAGAAATTATTGACTTATTTTTTGTCTTGTTAAAATTAGACAGTGGATGGTTGTACCTTACTAAGTTTTTAACTTGGTCTGCGTATCTTCAAGAAAACCAGCAGTATTATATAGACCAGATTTCAAATTGTATTTGATCACTCATTTAAAGCAGTCACAATAAAACCAACTTTGTCTTCTTTTATTCTGTATGGAAACCAAATTCGTATTGTAAACAGGTCTGAGCAGAGGACACAAAGTCAGCTTACAGATCTCAAAACTATACTGAGCGTGGATTCTTATTTCAAGATCTACATCACGAATCTTCCTTCTAAATTTTGTGAGATTGTGCAATTTCCTTTTGCAAATAAAGTGATTTTATTCATGAAGCTGAATTAAATGATATTTATCCTTTTGAAATTGTTCTAAAAGCAAATCAATTGACCTGCAATCTACTTCTTTCTTAATTCTGAAGTGGACTTAAGGCCTCCAACAAAAATCAATGTCTTTATTGTATTTGAATGAGATTTTCAGGGGCAAATGAAAATATTGCAAATGTGACTTGTATGAATTATCCCTTCACAGAGAATTGCAAAAAATGTGAAAAACCTTTTCCCTTCCTGATATTTTGTGCATTATTTTAGGGCATATATCAGCTGTCGGTGTAGCCCTGAACTGGAATGAACAGTTTCCAGGCAGAGCAGCTCACTTGCATATTGTGACACTGATCTGTATGCCACTAGAATATCACTTTATTTCTTAGTCTAGTTTCGTTATTTTCTAGCTTGTGATGTTTTGTGTATGTACATATATTTATGGTCATGTTTAATTATATTGTTCTAGCATTGTAGCCATAGGAAACATGTAAATACAAAATACAACCTAAACTATCGGTTGATCAAATTAGAGAAGTCAATTCTTCATTCAAAAGTCTTTTTGACTTTTACATTTTTGTATCTGTTTTGCCAAGACTTTGAATCCAGTAGAAATGATGAAAATTTACAATATTAGATCCCAGAGTGCATTTAGGTTGTTAGTGTTCCTACTGCACAGAGAATTGAGTACTAATCTGAGTGGCACATGGTTTTGACTGAGAGAGTAACATACACCAGTTTGGGAAAAAAAACTTCTATGCTTGTTGGGTGGCTAAACACAATAGTCTACAAATGGCTGGTTTCCTCTGCAGCTTTTTGCCCCCAGTTGAAGTAAGAACAGAAACCTGGTTTGCACCAACAACTAAAATGACAACACAATATTCATGGAGTATGTATAGGTGGAAACATACTCTTCAAGAAAACAAGTTAATTGTGAGCATACATTATTAAAGGGTGCTCTGATTTTAGGGAAATGTAATCTTCTACATGGGGAAAAAAAATAGACAGTAAGGGCTTCTTTAGACTCTCTCGATCTGTGTTCATGAAATACCATACAGCTGTTTGAATACCAGTAAATGGTCACTAACTTTTCTCACAACTTTGCATAAATCAATAATACAAGCGACCACAGGAAACTTGCTAAAATGTCTCATCAATCAGAAATGTCTAGATTTCATGTTGGCTACTTAAAGAGGACCTTTCACCGATCCTGACATTGTTAACTAAGTATCATGACATATACAGCGGCGCCCAGGGATCTCACTGCACTTACTATTATCCCTGGGCGCCGCTCCGTTCTCCCGTTATGTCCTCCGGTATGTTCAGGGACTTGGTTATAGTAGGCAGAGTTTGCCCTTGTTCTGCTGGGCGTCTCCTTCTCCTAGGATGTAGCGCTGGCCAATCGCATCGTAGAGCTCACAGCCTGGGAGAAATAAACCTCCCAGGCTGTGAGCTCTGCGCTGCGCTTGGCCAGCGCTACAGCCTAGGAGGAGACGCCCAGCAGAACAAGGGCAGACTCCGCCTACTATAACCAAGTCCCCTAAGTCTCCGCCAAATATAACCAAGTCCCCGAACATACCGGAGGACATAACGGGAGAACGGAGTGGCGCCCAGGAATAATAGTAAGTGCAGTGAGATCCCTGGGCGCCGCTGTATATGTCATGATACTTAGTTCACAATGTCAGGATCGGTGAAAGGTCCTCTTTAACACACTTGCTAATTGCTTTTCATTTTAAAATATGCTTGAAAACCATCCAGGATGGGAGTAGCTCCGCAGAAGGATCAGGTTACACATGCCAATACAAGTTTATGGAGAGGGGAGAGGAGTGAGTAGGAGCAGAAGTGAAACAGAAGACCCGCACAGACTGCTGTAGCTGAATAGGAAGTTTATATCTAAGTACCCATGCTTTATTTGCAACCATGCAGGTCATTTCTTCTATGTAATGTCCTCCATCATGCTAGGGATGTTTCTATGTGAGTAAGAGAAGGCTAGGAAGCAACTTCTACTTTCTGTGTGCAGTGGGTGGGAGCTGGTCTCCATCCACCATCTCTGGGAGAACTTCAAACTAGACATTCAGAATGCACAGAGGAAAACTGCTAAATATGCCAGATATACCGTATATACTCGAGTATAAGACGAGTTTTTTGGCACATTTTTGTGCTCAAAAAGCCCCCTCGTCTTATACTCGAGTCTAGGTCTGTATTATGGCAACTTACATTGCCATAATACAGACCAACAGTGGCGTAGCTATAGGGGTCGCAATTGCGACCGGGCCCCTAAGTCAGGGGGGCCCACGGGGCCCCCCAGGAGATGAGTCAAGCCCTGGATTATTTATTTGGATATCTTACTTTGTCTTGGCTCCGGTAATAGCAGGCAGTGCGGGGGGCGGCGCTCACTCACTGACGTCACGTGCCTGCGCCGCCTAGTGGGAAGAGCAGGCGCGTGACGTCAGTGAGTGAGCGCCGCCCCCCACACTGCCTGCTATTACCGGAGCTAAGACAAAGTAAGATATCCAAATAATCCGAGTAAGCAATGAGCAATGATTAAAGTTAAAGTAGTTACTGATTTAGTTTATAAATATACTGCTGTGAGCGTCGGGGAGGGGGATCTGTGGATGGCACTGTAGGGGGATCTGTGGATGGCAGTGCCATCCACAGATCCCCCTACAGTGCCATCCACAGATCCCCCCCCTCCCCTAAACAGTGCCATCCACAGATCTCCCCCCTAAACAGTGCCATCCACAGATCCCCCCCCTAAACAGTGCCATCCACAGATTCCCCCCTCCCCTAAACAGTGCCATCATGGCACTGTTTAGGGGAGGGGGGATCTGTGGATGGCACTGTTTAGGGGGGAGATCTGTGGATGGCACTGTTTAGGGGGGAGATCTGTGGATCGTTCCCTGTATTTAATGCAGTGTGTGTGTGTATATAATGCACACACTCTGCATTAAATACAGGGAGTCAGAGTCAGACTCCCATCAATCTGAGTCACCCTCTTGCAGATGTGTGTGTATAATGTAGAGTGTGTGCATTATGTACACATACACTCTGCATTATAGCTGCATTTCCCACCCTAGTCTTATACTCGAGTCAATAATTTTTCCCATTTTTTTGGGGGTAAAATTAGGGGCCTCGGCTTATATTTGGGTCGGCTTATACTAGAGTATATACGGTAGCTATTCCTCATGTACACACGCTATAAGATTAATGCAAAGTTTGTTAAAAGGTTAGGTACACTTTAAGGCAAAATGGCTGTGATTAGATTTGTTGGCATGAATATGTATTGCATAGTTGCCCATTGATTTTAGTGGGCACATGCAATATTTTATGCTTTACTTCAGGGAAAATGTGTACCTGCCAGAAACTTCCCTGGGTGATGAAAGACGATAGCCGCGGTCTCCAGCAGCCTTTTCACTGATCTGTAACCAGACCATGTGTGGGGACGTGTACTGTAGAAAGAAAGATTGCTGTTTTGATGGGATAACCTTTGTAACGTGCTTTGCAGTGAGAAGTAAGCAAATTTTTGAGGATCCTGACAAATTTTGCTTGAGAAGAATGAAAGGTGTAGAGCTATAGTTCTTTTCACTGTTGGCATCATGACTTCTGCTTTCTACAGAATCTATTTAAGAGCTGTTTTTACCCCCTATTGACATCCATCCATTTTTTCTTTACTGGATAGAGGAGTAAAGCGTGCTATGTTACTCTTACAGTCTAAATGCAATGGAAACCTGATGCAAATTTCTGAGCACTGCTTAGGTGCACTCTATTTATAAAAAGAAAGTTGGACAGGAGACTAGATGAAGTTAAAGATTTTGTCGCTAGTTTCCAGAATGAAAGAACTCTTTAGTGCTCAGAGTTTGAATGCTGGCAGCGTGACATAACACTTATGCAGATATCCAGATCTATTTAGTCAGTTATAATAAAGATAACTATACACATTAGTAAACGTATACCCTGAAATTTTAGTCTAGTCTGCCAACTATCTAATGGCCAAGGAGGCCTCCCAGCTAATTTTATTATTATTTTAAGAAGTGGAAAGAAAAGTTGCATGTTAAATTTCAACCTTGTCAAATCCTTGTTTTCCACTGGATAGGGGATAATTTCATTACCCGAATTCCCCTTTAATCTGTGGAATTTTAGAAAAACTGAAGTAAAACTAATCACAAATTGTCAATTTCTGTGTATTTAAAAAAATACACCATTTTAAGACCTACACTGAAAAAAAAGTTTACCAATATCAGTTTTCACACTGTCCACATTTTGTCTAATATGAGAATACTGTAGAGTTGGAAAAACATGATTATTTGTATTAACTCCTTCTTTTACCTAACTATCAGGAGAATCTGCTCTGAATGCTATGAATGGGGGTTTGCTAAACTACATTTTCAGTGAAGATTAGCGTTGGATTACTTGGTAAGACCTCTTTGTTCATGATTACACGCTAAACATTTCTCATACTAAACTAATATAGTCTTTCCTGCTTATGCCCTTTGAAAGGTTTTCCTGAAAAACACATTCACACCACAGTAGCCAGACTCTTGAGGTCAAAGAAATCAAACGTGGTGATGAAGCCCAACACAGGAAATGGGAAAAATACATGTCCCTAACTACCAGCTGGTGCACTTACTTTCCACTTTAGTTCATTTGAGCACCATACAGGACTACCTTATTCTGCCCCTGCACTTTGCTGTGCTGCATTTAGTAATTTGAAAGACACCCTTTACATTTCTGCTTTTGCATATATTAAACATCGTTTAAGGGTCCATTCACACGTCCGCAATTTCGTTCCGCATTTTGCGGAAACAGAATTGCGAACCCATTCATTTCTATGGGGCAGCACGATGTGCTGCCCGGATACGGAATTGCGAACCCGTACTTCCCGGCCCGCAATTCCGTTCCCGAAAAAATAGAACATGTCCTATTCTAGTCCGCAATTGCAGAGAAGAATAGGCATATTCTATTAGTGCCGGCAATGTGCGGTCCGTAAAATGCGGAACGCTCATTGCCGCTGTCTGTGTTTTGCGGATCCGTGGATCCACAAAACACACACGGATGTGTGAATGGACCCTAAATGTTGCAATTTACAATACTTAGTAGATGAAGAAACATTTTAAATTCCTTCTCTTCCCATTACTCAGGATTACCTGAATGTAATGATGGTTTTCACTTGACGATTCATTACGTCATTCTGGAGAAAAATAACTTGTCATCCACATGCATATGAGCAGTTAAGTGCACCAAATGTGGGCCGAAGCCACTCAGTGCACACTGCTTCCTCTGCCAGTCTTTCCCTCTCCTTGATTGATGGGGGCCTGGTTACTTGCCTGACCATGGTCAACGGGGAGGTTTGGGGGAAGGGGGACGACTGGCAGAGGAAGCAGGAGGAGCACCGTGGCTTAAAAGTGAATTTCCTGATAACAGGCTATTTAAAGGGGTTTTCCGAGATTTTGATACTGATCCTCTATCCTCAGGATAGGTCATCAGTTTCTGTTTGTTGATCTGTCAGCTGTTTAAGAGGGCACCAGCACTCCTGTGAGCGCTGTATATTGTATAGTGGGTGTGCTTAGCATCGTGCTCAGCACCATTCACTTTAATGGGGCTGAGCGCGATACCAAGCACAGCCACTATACACTTACGG
This sequence comes from Bufo bufo, assembly GCF_905171765.1. Lineage (NCBI taxonomy): Eukaryota > Metazoa > Chordata > Amphibia > Anura > Bufonidae > Bufo > Bufo bufo. Next base: position 323,951,873 of record NC_053391.1, read on the forward strand.
CGATGTGCTTGGTAAACTGCGAGAAGGCTGCGGCGCTCACAGGAGCACCGGTGCCTTCTCAAACAGCTGAGGATAGGTAGTCTGTATCAAAATGTTGAAAAACCCTTCAACAGCACTGAGAACATTGTTAAAGATCATATCGCCATAAAAATATGCAGAAGGTACCGTATTCCCTTAGGGGGGGGGAAATGGCAGTGCATCCTATTATAAATACTATTCATTAGTACGCAGGAAGCATGTGGAGCGGTGACTGTAATGCTGCTAGTGCTGACTGTACTTGCTGCTCCCTACTCTTCTTCTGGGCCTCTCGCTGCACTGTGTCCTGACTGCGTGTAGTGTCAGGACGTAGCGCACGTAGGCATGCACTTATGACCTGACTTTGTGCGTCGTCATTTTACAGTGCAGCACAGGGCCTGGAAGATGATTAGGGAGTGGTGAGTGCAGGAAGAGCGCTCGGTCCAGAGCAGGAGAGGTGAGTTCCTTTTATATATTTTATATCTGATCTGAGGTCTGATGAGGATTGGGGTGGAGCGGTCTGATCTGCGGTCTAATAAAGTTGGGGGTTTGGTTCTGATCTGAGGTCTGAAAGTTTAGGGGTCTGATCTGAGGTCAGATGAAAAGTATTTTTTTTCTTATTTTCCTCCTCTAAAACCTAGGTGCATCTTTATAAAGTGAAAAATACAGTAATTGACAAAATGTTAAGGTACTCACCTTGGACAGAAATAAAGATATCTATGTTGAACTCATATTTCTGAAAACAAGTTGGTTTTCTTTGGTTAACAGTAATAGTGTATGTTACAGGAAAATGAACATTTAGATTCTTGCTCCTCTTCTTTACTGCCTAACAAATGATGATACAAGAGGATACAGTTCATGTCTATAGGAAGTATGGCTGGAACATGACAGTGCTGTCACTTTCTGCTCACCTATAGCTGCTCATCCTAGTAACTATTCCTAAATTTTTCTCTTACGGCAATTGGAAACTGAGGTTTTTATGATGCAAATTGTGCTAAGAAATAAGCAAAGCAAGTCTGCAGAGCCTTTTAATGTTAGACTTGTTTTAGGCTGTTCCATGTCCCCTGTTGCAGGTGAAGAGAACAGTTGTTAGAAGTGCCAAAAAGAAATCCTCCCTAAAACTTGCTGCTGTTAATCCCTGGTAAGTAAGACTTTTAGAAACTTGCCATGATCTCTCATTCAGTAAAGTAAACTTATACTAGAATTGCCTATTAAAACTAAAATGAGAAGCTTTTTTTCTCGCCCAATTCCTTGGGGGACACAGGAAACCATGGGTATAGCTCAACTCTCCAGGAGGCGTGACACTAAGTGAAAACTGTTAAGCCCCTCCTCCAGCAGCTATACCCTCAGCCTGGAGAGAGAGAGACTACCAGTTTTTGCTTAGTGTCCAAGGAGGCAAGACACTCCCTGCTCTGCAGGGCTGTTTTTTCTCCATTTTTTAATTTTTTTAATTTTAATTTTTTTATTTTTATTTTTCACAGGGACAACAGAGACGCCTGGACCTCTCTGTTTCTCCCGGGGTCGAGCTGCACCAGTGCCGGCCATCCGCACTGCTGCCTCCCCCACAGAAAACAAGGAGGACCAGGGCAGCCCAGCTCCCCTGCATCCCGCCAGCGTAAGGGTTCCCCGCATGCCAAGCCCCTCTCCAGCTTCCTGCGGTGCCAGTAGCTGAAGGGGCGACCCTGCTGGAATGGACAGAGGGTGAAGACTTCAGGATGGTGAGAGTGGCTGTTCCAGCCCTGCTCCCCCTAACCTCCCCCCCCCCCCCCCTCCCTTTCCTGCAAGCAAGGCCTCCTTTCACTGACGCTGAAGTTCTGGGGCTACAGAGAGCCCCCACTCCCTGAAGAGGGGCGATTATACAGCTGAACAGGCTCTGCTTCTCTCAGGGGCGAGAGACAGTAGGGGCAGGGGGAAAAGTGTCAGATCGCCGCAGATACATACAGCAGCGGCACCCAGAAAGCGCCGGCAGACTATGCCTGCCTCTGCATCGGGCAGCCGGCACCCTTTCACTACCGGCCGGCATCGCGACGGCCGCACAGCAGGTCGCTCTTCCTGCCGGTATCTCTCTGCGGTGGCATACCTAGTTACTGCGCCACAGACCGCCCCCTTCTCCATATGTATACATATTTACATGGGAATAATCAGCACCCTCCGGCCTTATATGTATTTAAATCGCGCTCGCAAACGAAGCAGGCAGGGGGCGGGGATTCGCTCCTCTTTTATCCCCGCCTTCTGGTCATCCCAGGAGACCAGCATATCACTGCTGCCGCTTCTTCCCTGAGGAGAGATCCTGTCCCTGTCCCTGCTCCTGCTGTTGGCTTCGGCTGACTGCCCTGAGGTCTTCGGTCTGGTAGGACTGCTAACCCCTTCCTAGTGCCAGAAACCCCTAGCCTGGACGGCCATACCATATTAGCCAACATGTCCGATCCCTCAGGGGCCTCTGGGCCCTGGTATCACGCCTGCACCGCCTGTGAAGCACCCTTTCCATGGGGGTAATCAGATCCGCATTGCTCTGCATGCCAGGTCCCAATACAGGGTCCGCCACTTGCTGTGCCGCCCCCTGTCCTCTTGGATCCTCCTGAATGGGCAAGATCCCTGTCCCAGGCCGTGGAAAGCCTCACTAATGTCGTGGGCCACACCCCCTGCCGTACCCTCCGGGTCCTCTACTTCGGCCGACCCGTCTGGGTGCCTCGCTCCCAGCGACGCCTCCAGGGCCCGGCACCCCCAGAAGCAGTCCAGGACTGAGTGCGTATCATCCTCGGATACATCCCTGTCACCTCCAAGGGTACGGTCTCAGTCGGGCCCCTCCTCCTCACAGGACATGCCCTCAGAGGGAGAATTAGTGAATTCGGATTGGGACATGGACTCGGCATTACCGTCCAAGCTGGCCTCTGCTGTGGACCATCTCATTAACAACATTCGTGACACCTTTAAAATTCACGATGACCCTCCCAGGTCTGACAAGACCGGTGTGTCCTTTTTCCGCCCAAGCAGGCGTCCACAGTATTCCCCCTCCATGCCGACTAAGGCTTGGTCTCGCCCTGATACCAGTTTTACCCCCCCTAAGAAGTTGGATATCTGTTATCTCTTCCCGGCGGATTGCATCTCCACTTGGGCGTCTCCGCCTAAGGTTGACCCTCCCGTGGCCCGCTTGTCTAAAAGCATGGCCAATCCTGTGGCGGACGGCTCCTCTCTTCAGTCTGCTGAGGACCGGCGCATGGAATCCCTTACAAAGACCTCCGGTTCAGCCCTCAGGCCGGTCTTTGCTTCCGCCTGGGCCGGAAAAGCGGTCTCGGAATGGGCTTCCCAGCTGGATCAGGAACTTTGGACGTCTCCATTCAGGACCTCCGTGCTTTAGCCCAGCTCGTTGTTCAGGCAGGGAAATTCATTTGTGAGGCCTCCCTTGATGCAGGTGCCCTCATGGCCCGTTCCTCTGCTCTGGCCATTTCAGCTAGGAGAGAACTTTGGCTAAAGGTTTGGAAGGCGGATGCTCCTTCCAAACGGTCGCTTGCTGGCCTTCTCTTCGCGGGCCCCCGCTTATTCGGGACCCACCAGGATGAGATCATTTCTGAGGCCACGGGGGTGGGGAGAAGAGCACCCCTCTTACCCAGCCTAGGACCAAGAGCACCACTCGAGGCCGTCCTGGTTTCTCTCGTTTTAGGTCCTCCCGCAGGGTCTCTGGCCCTCGATCCGTGTCCGGGCTGTCATCTAATTCTTCCCAGGATAGGCGTAAAAAGCCTTTTTTTCGGACTCAACCCTCCTGGCGTAAGTCCCAGCCTGCTCGCCCTCCCTCTGCCAAGCAGACCCCCGCCTGAAGGTGCGCCCCCACCCACCCGGGTCGGGGGGGACGACGACTCCTGTTCAGGGACGTCTGGCAGGCGCACGTCTCCGACGCCTGGGCTCTCGAACTTGTATCTTCCGGATACAAAATCGAATTTGCGTCTTTCCATCCGGTTCGCTTCTTTCGCTCCCGTGTCCCGAGGGACCCCCAGTGTGCTGCCGCCTTCTCAGAAGCCATTCGCACCCTTCTGGACAAAGGAGTGATCACTCCCGTTCCTCTAAGGGACCGATTCAAGGGGTTCTACTTTGAACCTTTTTGTGGTCTCCAAAAAAGAAGGTTCGGTAAGACCGATATTGGACCTCAAGCTGTTAAACCGTTTTCTCCGTCTTCGTCGGTTCAGGATGGAGTCCCTCAGATCCGTGGTGGCCTCTCTGGAAAAAGGGGAGTTTCTGTCATCTATCGACATCCGGGATGCTTAACTCTACGTCCCGATCGCTCGGTGTCACCAGCGTTTCCTTCGCTTTGCAGTGGGGAGCGACCATTATCAATTTGTCGCCCTCCCCTTCGGCCTGGCGACAGCTCCTCAGGTGTTCACAAAGATCCTTGCCCCTGTCCTTGCTCCGCGGGCGTTTTTCTACTTCCATACTTGTACGATCTGCCCTCCTTTTCCCAGACGTCCACCAGCGTGAACCTCACGCTGCAAACCCTGGAGCGGTTTGGTTGGATAATCAACCTTCCCAAGTCTTCGCTTACCCCATCCAGACAACTCGTCTTTCTGGGGATGCTACTGGATACAGAAGCGGTGGAGGTTCGGCTCCCACCGGAGAAGCGTCTGCTCCTTCACTGTTCGGTTCGGACCCTTCTTCTCCACCGCCGTCCGTCCTTCTGGTCCAGCATGCGGGTATTGGGACAGATGGTGTCCTGCTTCGAAGCGATTATTTTCGCGCAATATCACTCCCGCATCTTCCAGACGGCAATTCTGTCTGCCTGGGACAAGTCTACGGAGAGTCTGGACCGGCCCTTCCCCCTTCCTCACCATGCTCGGACCTCCCTCCTCTGGTGGTTACGGACCCCCCTCCAGGGAAAATCCTTTCTGCCGATGACCTGGTTGGTGGTTACCACCGATGCCAGTCTGCAGGGTTTGGGAGGGGGGGGGGGTTTCCTCCTCGGTCCGTCCAGGGCACTTGGTCTCCATCGGAGTCCAAACTGCCGATAAACATTCTGGAACTGAGGGCGATTCTCCTATCGCTCCGGCATTGGACTCCACTGCTTCGGGGCCATCCCTTCCGTGTCCAGTCGGACAACGCTACGGCTGTGGCGTATATAAATCATCAAGGGGGCACTCGCAGTTCAGCGGCTATGTGGGAAGTTTCTCACATCCTCCACTGGGCGGAAACTCATGTTCCGGCCCTGTCTGCAATTTACATTCTGGAGGTGGACAACTGGGCGGCGGACTTCCTCAGCCGGACGACTATCGACCCGGGCGAGTGGTCTCTGCATCCCGATGTGTTCGAGTCCATTTGCCTCCGTTGGGGTCGTCCGGATGTGGATCTCATGGCCTCCAGGTTCAACTTCCTGTCCAGATCCAAGGACCCGAGGGCGTACGGCGCCGACACTCTCCGTTCACGTAATTTTCCCTCCTGTACGTGTTTCCGCCCATCCCTCTTCTGCCACGGGTTCTCCGGAAAATCGCGTCAGAGGGCATGCCTACGATTCTGATAGCCCCGGATTGGCCTCGCCGGCCTTGGTACGCCGACCTAATGCTGCTCCTGGGAAATGTGCCTTGCCCGCTGCCTCTGAGAAGACCTCCTCTCTCAAGGGCCGATCTTCCACCAGCATTTAGGGTCGCTACGTTTAACGCCATGGGTATTGAGACCGCATTTTTAACACGACTGGGTTTTTCGGCGGATGTGGTTCGTACCATGATCCCCGCACGGAAGCCGGCCTCGTGCAGGATTTACTACTGGACTTGGCGGTCTTACCTGGGTTTTTGCGAAAATCTGGATGTTCATCCGCTTCGTTTTTCCCTTCCAACTGTCTTGTCTTTCTTGCAGTCTGGTCTGGACCTGGGTCTGAGTCTCAGCTCGTTAAAGGGTCAGGTCTCGGTGCTTTCCATTCTCTTCCAGCAGCCTTTGGCCCCTCTCAGACCTGTCCAAAACCTTTATCCAGGGAGTCGCTCACTCTGTTCCCCCGTATCGCTCCCCCATTCCGCCCTGGGACCTTAATCTTGTGCTCTCAGCGCTCCAGTCTACCCCCTTGCGGAGGGTTTCTCTTCGCCTTTTGTCCTGTAAGGTCTTTTTCCTTGTGGCCATTACGTCCCTTCGACGGGTGTCTGAATTGGCGGCACTTTCTTGCACGGAGCCCCTTTTGGTCTTCCACCAGGATAAGGCTGTTCTCTGTCCGGTTCCTTCCGAAGGTGGTCTCCGCCTTTCACCTCAATGAGGACATCGTCCTCCCTTCCCTTTGTCCGTCTCCTTCTCATCCTCGAGAACGGGAGCTTCACCGCCTGGATGTTGTTAGGGCCCTGAAGATTTACCTGGAAGTCACCGGACCCTTTCGGCGCACGGACTCTCTCTTTGTGGTTCCGGAGGGTCCGGGGTGTCTATTGCCTGCTTCATCAAGATGGCTATCGCCGAGGCATACCGCGCCAAGGGCAAGGAGACGCCTTTTGGTGTTACCGCTCATTCGACCAGAGCGGTCGGTGCCTCTTGGGCTCAGAGGCATCGGGCTTCGGCGGAACAACTGTGTAAGGCGGCCACATGGTCTTCACCAAGTTCTACAGGGTGAACACCTATGCATCGGCAGATGCTGCTTTGGGCCGCCTGGTCTTGCAGGCGGTGGTTTCTTGATACCTCCGGTGGTTTCGCCTTGGGCTGTAGTCCCTCCCCTCTTGGACTGCTCTCGAGGAATTGGGTGAGAAAACGAGATTTTTGTATAACTTACCAGTAAAATCTCTTACTCGCTCTTCCTTGGGGGACATAGCACCCACCCATTGTTCTGGTTTACCGTTACGGTTTAATTGCCCCTGTCGGGTAGTTGACTTGTTTGGTTTTACATGGTTGGTCATTGCCTTTCTTTCACTACTTGGACACGCAACTGGTAGTCTCTCTCTCCAGGTGAGGGTATAGCTGCTGGAGGAGGGGCTTAACAGTTTTCACTTAGTGTCACGCCTCCTAGGGAGTTGAGCTATACCCATGGTTTCCTGTGTCCCCCAAGGAAGAGTGAGAAAGAGATTTTACTGGTAAGTTATACAAAAATCTCGTTTTTTTTCATAGATGTGACACACATTATTAACTCGAAGACTTGTCAAATATACAAGAGTAATATGATTTTCAGGTAAATATGAAGTAAATGTGAAAAATTGTGATTTGGCCTCATGAATTTAATTGTAATTGCAAATTGGCCTTCATGTTCCATAATGGATCTCCTTTCCTGACATGGGGTCTTTGTGCATGCGGCCACATTATGGCTCTGCACAGAAGCTGTAAATACGCTGAAGCAGATGGGATCACTTCCCATTATGTCATATTGGTAAAGACTTCAACTTATGCTCTACGTTATATGATAAAGTTTTGGGGGTCACTTATTAAGACCAGTGTTTTAGACGCCGATCTTAATAACCCCTTGCGCTGGAGGTGGATCTGCCAGTTTTGTACAGGCACTAACCTCTACACACCTTCGGTGCATCCACTGCTATTTCAAATGTGTAGCTGGCTTAAATTTAGACCATTTTCTACGCCTAAAACAGGCGTGGAAAATGATAAATGAGACAAGTCTGCCAGCCCGTCTCAAACCACGCCCCCACCCTTTTATTTTTATTTTTTATAGACCTGGTATGAGTGAGGAACCTATTTTTGTAGGGCCAAGTTCAGTTCTGAAGTGTCTTGAATGGGACACATATATTTTTACAAATCCATCATAAATCACCCCTTTTAAAAAAAATTGCACTAAGTACTTAGGAAGTTTGTTAACCCTTTGAGTGTTTCACAAGCATTAGCCTAAAATGGAGGTGAAATTTAAACACGTTTATTTTAGCAGGTTGTCAATATTCCAATTTAGTATATCTGTAAAGAACAGATTGCAAATACAGGAATGTAATTAAAGCGCATACAAACAGCACTTACACTATATGGAAAAACATATTGGGACACTCCTCTTAACCCTTTTGTTATGGCGCTGGAGCAAAGTGCAAACATGCCGATAGCTGTCATTAAAGCCTTTTAGATGCAGTGATTAAGTGAGATAACTGCATCTAAGGGTCCATTCACATGTCCGTAACGTGTTTTGCGGATCCACGGATCCGCAAAACATGGACACTGCAATGTGCGTTCCGCATTCTGCGGACTGGACATCACCAGCACTAATAGAATATGCCTAATCTTGTTCGCAATTGCGGACAAGAATAGGACATGTTCTATTTTTTTCGGGAACAGAATTGCGGAGCCGGAAGTGCAGGTCCGCAATTCCGTATCCGGGCAGCACATCGTGCTGCCCCATAGAAATGAATGAGTCCGCAATTTGCGGAACGAAATTGCGGATGTGTGAATGGAGCCTAAAGGTTGAAACATTTTTGTATGCTCAAATACAAGCTTTAAAATCTTAAATTGAAAAAAAACTTAAATATATACAAAAATTGTAAAAAAAATATTAACGTTTAAATCGACTTCCTTTCTGTAGACTAAAAAAAATACATAAACAACAAACTATATAAACATATCATGGGCATCACCGTGTCCGAAAACATTAAAATATTTTTCCAATACGGCGAATGGCGTAAAAGAAAAAAGGGTCAAAATGCCCAATTTGCCATATTTTTTTTTTATTGCTTCTCCCAAAAATGTAATAAAATGTGATCAAAAAGTCACAAACTCCAAAATGGTGTAAAATTTTTTAAAATAAATACTATAGGTTGTCCTGACCAAAAATTTGCCCAAACACAGCTTAGTAGATATAACTATAAAAAAAAGTTATGGGGGGGTCACAATATTTTTCTAAGTTTTACATTTATATTTAGACATAAACCTATACATATGTGGTATCGTTGTAATCATACTGAACCAGAGAATGAAGAGCATGGGTCAGTTTTGCCGCAAAGGGAACGCCGTGGGGACAAAACCTGTAATACACTGGGGGAATTGCGTTTTTTTTTTTTTCCTGCTTCCCACTAAATTGTATGCCATATTAATGGTAGCATTAGAAATTATAACGTGTCCTACAAAAAAACAAGCCCTCATACAGCTATGTGAACGGAAAAATAAAAAAGTTATGGCTCAAGGAAGATGGGGAAGAAAGATGAAAACGCAAAAACAAAAAACTCTGGTATCCTAAGGGTTAATCATTGAATTCCGCTGTTTCATTCAGTCCTATTGCCACAGGTGTATAACATCCAGCACCTAGCCATGCAGTCTATACATTGTGAAATTTTTGTTTCAATATAAAGAACTCTGCAACAAGTCATTACATTTCTTCCCTCCTAGATGTTTCATGATCAGCTATGGATGTCATTACTGCAAAGTGGAAGCGTATAAGACCACAGCAACTCAGACCAGGTAAAGTTATAGAATTGGGTCATCGAGTGCTGAGGCACCAACGCTCTGCTGACTCAATAACCTCTGGAATTAACCTCCTGTTAGCCAGCAGGTTTTCATAGCTGAGCAACTTTAATGTAAGCCTTACATCACCAAACACTGGATAGAGTGGAACACTGAACTCTGGAACAGTGCTCTGTAAATATGGAAATATGTTCTGTGGTGTGACAAAACAACACTTTACTATCTGGCAGTCTGATGGACGAGTCTGTATTTGGCAAATGCTTGGAGAACGTTACCTGTGTGACAGCATTGTGCCAACTGTAAAGTTTGGTGGAAGAGGTATATTGCTGTGAGATTTATATTTCAGGGGTGGGCCTAAGCCCCTAATTTCACTGGAATTCTTAGAGCTTATTCGGGAATTAATATTGATGATGTTTATAGGTCCTCAATATTTCCCGGATTAACCCTTGAATATGTCGGCATACAATAGACAATTGTATACTTCAGACTTTGTGGGAACAGTTTGGGGAAGACACTTTTTTTTTTTGTTCCAGTGTGACTGTACTCCTGTGCACAAAGCAGAGTTTGGTGTGGAAGAACATGACTAACCCATACAGAGCAATGAACTCCATCCTCTTGAACACCTTTGGGATGAACTAGAACAGAGATTGTAATCCAGGCCCTCTCTTCCAACATCAGTGTCAGACATCACATCTCTTCTGGCTGAATGGGCAAACCTTCTCAAACACACCAAAATCTTGTAGAAAGCCTTCTCAGAAGAGTGGAAGCACTTCATAAATGTGTCACAAAAGTGATCTACACTGAAATTCTGGCCAAATTTTCACTCCAAATCTGTAGGTGGCGCTGGAATGCACAGTGCTGATTAAGTCGCAAAATGTATGTGCAGATGGCCCTAAAAAGTTGTAAAGCCCCTAACTGCAACATTGATAAATTCCCTCCAAAAAGTTTAACTTTTTAGTTCTGGGATCCATTTTAAATTTGTTTAGCTTGGCACTCTGCCTTAAATGCCGAAATGTTGTCTGAGACCTGATGCGAGAAATTGTACATAGTATGTTCTATCTTTGTTACACCAGTTCTTAATTTGTCTTTTTGTTTTTACAGGTTCTTGAATTTGACATTTTAAAGGAGTGGCGTATTCTATGCGCAGGTCAGAGGAGAAAGCTACTGCAAAAAGTGGCTGTGGAGGACTCTCCTTGTGCACAATAATACAATGCTTATTGCTGCAGGACAAATATGTGTCAGTCCGCAGTTTTCACTGGCAAAAACAGTTCACTCTTCATTGAGGTTTTTGCCAAATCCCATTCACATGCTGCAGAAAGATTTTTTATTTTTGTGGAAATTGACTTTTTTTTTTTTAATCCTTATATCACTTGTTTCTGATTTTCACCATGTATTTTACCCTCTGCTGTATGAATGAGATCAGGAGCTTTCAAACGCTAACAAAATAAAGTTTTTAAATAAGTTAACAATATTTTGGACTGTCTTTTCTATTAAATAAAACTACTACCAACACATCTCTTCTGTGGCATACTCTTGCTCTGTTTCTCATCTTTCATTATGTAGCCTGTTATAGTGCAGTTTACCATTTTGTATGCTGGTACCAGTAAAAGGGTTTGTGTAAATTCCCTCTTCCAGTCCAGCAGCAACCAGTGCCAGTGTGATTGCAAAGAGCACAGAAAAGTGCAAGCAGTGCAGGGAAGCTACATGCAAGTCCACTTTAATCCATGTCTGTTTATGGGCCCATCAGTGTGTTATACTGTAAACAGCTTCTAGGAGCTCAGCCCTGGGAAGGGGGGTTTGGGGTAGACATATGCCTTGGGCTTGTGCCCCTGATGTTTTAAGATCCTAGCAATGCCACTGATGAGAAATTTTTCTACCGGGCTAGTTCTCCCTGGTGTAATTAGTTTGCGGGCACTACAATGTGTGGGTTTTGCCTGTCAGACATCCACGAGTGCTGTGAGGGATCAATGTTTGTAACGGTACATTCACACGACCGTATGTGTTTTGCAGTCTGCAATGCAGAATGCACACGGCCAGCCCTATGATGGAAATGCCTATAAGAATAGGACAAGCTCTATCTTTTTTTGCGGGGCCGCGGAACGGAAGTATGGATGTGGACAGCGCACGGGAATTAAGAAAATGAAAATACTTAAATATTACTTCATTATAAATATATTTCCAAATAACTTACATTTAGTTATAATGGCTAGTTTTGTCTGGGGAGCAATCATTAGGAGAAACAAAATGGCCGCTGCCCTATTAGTACACACAAAACCTGTCCTAATCACACAGCAGTCTTGGCAACCACGGGCGAATCTAAATTCCACTCTGTCACAAGGGGAATAGAGAGACAAGAGAAGAGGGTGGGGGGCGCACAATAGGGTAGTACGTTCAATACAAAAAAATTTGATTGAAAGATAAGGGTGCTCACCTTTTAGGCCTTTAGGATCCAGGAATGCAGCCGCAAAAGAAGTATCTTTGGGATCGGGTGCCCAATCCCCCAAAGGGTGCTTATAGTAGAGGAAATTCTGATCAGGCGCAAAATCACTGGTTCAAGCAGGTCTCTGTCGGTGAATCTTCTTTATTTACATAATAAGCATATGTGCATAGAACAACGCGTTTCGGGGCTCAAAGTGTCCCCTTCATCAGGTTAATATGTAGTCACATATGTAGGGTGACTGTAAAGGGGGAATATTAATCGACAATATTTATGCAAATATCGATAATTAATATTCATAAATGGGAGGAGCCGTCTATTGATAACTCCGCCCATTTATACCTTTATATAATAATAACACACAATACCTTCGCTATACTTTACACTGATCACTATGCTAGCTGCATGCGCCTTACTAAACTATCGCCAATAACCACACGCCACACAGATAGTTATAAACCAAACACAGTATTTATTACTAACAATACACTACGCACGCAATACTAACAATACACTACGCACGCAGTACACTACAATACAGCACTAAATATACAGTCCTAAACTACACTACACGTTCCCAATTCCACCCATGAACTAACTAGACAATTCACACATACAAGTAATATTAACATTGTAATAATACATTCATACACACAAATATCAGTAACCCATCCGCCTGACTAATCACTGTCCCTATGGGGTACGGCGACGGTTAATGGTGGCCTCACAGGGGTGTAAACCGACCACAAACACAAAGGGTTAACAATAGGGATAATATCAGAACTGTACAGCAATGCAAGGGTGAATATCCTGCAAGTGTACAGTGGGAAGGGGGGGGGGGGTGTGGCAGGGTTAGAGCAGGGGTTACCACCAGGGGTTAATCAGGGTAGGGAAAGGGTTACACGGTGGAGCAAGGGTTTGGGGGATCAGGGTGTCCAGTAACATGGCAAGGGTAAGGGGTTACAGGACCAGGGGTGATATGTGAGGGGTAGGTAGGGGCTACACAGGTATACTTAGGCCTTATCCAGGTGGTCATCATGAAGCTGCTCTCTCCCCTGCATCTCTGAATCTAGTCTGGTTGCAAGAGACAGCACCTCTGGCCGGTTCGGGGTTTTATAGCCCAAAAGCAACCCCCTCCTCAGGGATGTGACATCATAGTGTCACTGTGACGTATGCCTGCCTACAATCCCCAGAGTCCCCCCCCCTAGTCCCAAAGATGCTGGGAGTAGTGGGATGGAGTTTTAGCTATGGGCAGAGGTGTGGAAAAACAGGTTCTCAGATTCTTGATGTCTGGTTAGAAGGTCCCCTCACAAACGGTGCCAAAGCGTCTGATTGCTTTGGGCCTGAACAAAAGGGGACTAGATGCTAATCAGCTGTTATCCTACAGGCTATAACAACTCTGTAGATAACAGTTGGAATTGCATATATGCATATATATATATCCACAGATGCTTGGGGGCTCATCTATAAACACATACAAAACCGGGGGTATGAATGGGCAGCAATAAGCCCACATACATACTGTCATGCTGACATAAGTGTATATACATAGACACGTGTGCAAATACATACACACATATCTATATATACACACACCCTCGCATATATCTGGGGCATACAGGGGACATATATAAGAGGGCACATATATATACTAATATAAGGGGGCACAGCTTCCAGGGACCACATATTTCCCACAGGGGCCACCATGAGCCCCTGGGGATCACCATGGGCAGACGTGCGCAGATGCTGGGCACATCTGCGCACATCACCCCATGATGCGGTGGTTAATGTATGCATATATATACCATACATGCCCGCACGTGTTTGCAGGCATGCATGGATATATATGCATACGTCTCAACCGCTCCTCAACAATCCCCCTGTTGTCGGAATATAATACGACAATATAATGGGGGAACGGGTTGAGATATGTTTGCCCCCCTTCAACCCCATCTTTGGTGGAAGTTCAGGAAGAACTGTAGTGCACACTAATCTTTAGGTACTTAGACATCCCCAATCCAGCTTCCTCCGACCTGCCCTTCTGTCTTCTTCTTGACATCTTTAGGATACCACACACCCACAGTCTCTTGGTTAGCTGGTCTTTCTTTAACAGTCTTAGTGTCGGCCACCCCCACTTTGGAGTGACCACACCCCCACAGTCTCTCGGTAATTCTGCCGATCTTCAGGTATCTTCGTCCCCCCCCAATTCTGGAGTGGGTTCACCCTTACAGTCTTTAACTGGCCTTTCTTTAACAGTCTCTTGGTGTCGGCCACCCCCACTTTGGAGTGACCACACCCCCACAGTCTCTCGGTAATTCTGCCGATCTTCAGGTATCTTCGTCCCCCCCAATTCTGGAGTGGGTTCACCCTTACAGTCTTTACCTTTCTATAACAGTCTCTTGGTGTCGGCCACCCCCACTTTGGAGTGACCTCACCCCCACAGTCTCTCGGTAATTCTGCCGATCTTCAGGTATCTTCGCCCCCCCAATTCTGGAGCGGGTTCACCCTTACAGTCTTTGTCCCAACTTTCTTCTATCCAACATCTGTTTCCATCTTGATGGGTGTGGTTCTCCCGTGGACAGATTAATAGGTCTTTACAAGGCAGGTCAGACTCTTAAGCGGTGATGTCATAGTACCTAAATTCTACTGCGGAGAACACCTCCGCCACACTACACCTCCAGCCCTTCCCTTAAGAACCTCACCGTTCCAGGGTTCAAGGTGGCAAATGAATGATGCCTGTCCCTATCGTGACCTAACCTTATCCCCATTCACACAAAACACATGTCACATCCCTCCCAACACCACCAAAATCATTATATGTATGTGTACCCATAGAGACTCATGCAACCTGGCATATCTCTACACCTCCAAAGACACAGGTAGGTCGCAGACCCCTGTGTCAATGGGAAACGACTATAGGATGCAAATGTGTACAGCCGAATATAGGCTGTCACACATTTGTACCTAGAGTGTCCATGGGTACACCATCGAGCAACAAACACAATCAATCAATAAATACAATGTGCTATGGGGTTTCGAGGTAGTACAAGTTATACGTCCCGAACCCTCATAGGAAACAAAGTGTCCATAATATTTGGCTACAGGAACAATGTTTGAGTTATGTCCTGAGCCTCCTCCTCCGGATAGTTCTGTAAAGTTCTGTCTGGTTCTGGTGTATTTGGTCAATAAGTCCCTTGACCCTCAGATTACGATGACCAGAACCAGAAGAAGTTTCACTGGGTGAAACAATTGAATAAGTTCTTCCACCCGAACGTCTCCCAAGTCTTCCTCCAGAGCCTAAATAATGCTCCCGCTGGATTGTGGCAGTCTTCTATAACACCTCTAGGCAGAGGTCGCTTTGTTGCCAAAATCCAGTGGGATCCTCTGGAGCTTCACAACAGTGTCAGGGGGAATAGCTGGTCTCTTCTGTGGCATCTCCTGAGTTTTTCTTCCGCTCCATATAAAATCACACCTATGGCAGAAGAAAATACCAGGCGCTCCCAGGGGAATTTCTCCCCTAACAGTGCAATTAATGTGAAAATTCCCAGCCCCAATACCTTTGACCCATGGGTAGAGAAAGGTATTGGGCTGCCCTTTATCTCACAGGACCCCTCGTTATCCCAACACTGGTGTCTGAACACCCTACCTTCAGAGGATTGAGTCCTCTGCTGCACATCCCTCTGCACCAACAGATAAGGATGGCCACCCTACTAGGTTAGGATAACTGGAGTTCTGTGGACAAAGCACCATCTTGTTATTGATGGCACCGCATCCCTGTCCACTCATGTGTACCCAGGCTGATTTCCCCCTGTGATCCCGTCTTGTGGAGGCCCGCAGAACCAATGGCATAGTCATGCCCTGGTTCCCCAGGACCCCACAACACAAGAACACGGTCCACACTCTGCTGCCCAACACTCTGCGTCCAATCCCTATCAGAGCTGTGCTGCCTGACCGGACTAGAATTAAGTGCGCAGCACAACATTACACCAATGTTGTCTGTCCGCCCCAGTCCCCAGCGCAACACAGCCCTACCGAAAACCTGGAGCACAACAGCGCTATCTGTATCGATCTGAGACCCTGGTTGCCCAGAATAATATCACATCATCGTTTGTGTGCTGCATGGAGAAGGTCCTTATGCCTTCTCCCGACCAGCAGGATTTCCCGTGTGATATTATCTGCTCGCAAACCTATACGTTCTCGATCCACAGTATAACACTGTTCCACTCCAAGGGGACACAGAATGAAACAAAGACAGCAGACGGGACTTACAACACTACATAAATCAGCATGGTAGAACACATCCGCAGACAAGGACTACCACCATCAACATCAAGAAGAACTTACAAACAGATAACAAAAACACACTACATGGACATACACAGGGAACAAACTGTGTAACAAATAGTACAGGGGTGTCAAATGTTGCCTAGCCTAGCTTGGCCACTCTGACCCCTCAGCAGCTGGTGATGCTGCCGAGAGGTAACCCCGTTATGGCCAGGCTGACTAGACCCCACTGCACAATTTGTTACCTGGCTGATACTGTTGGACACATTGCAATTACTTGCACAAGGGCAATTCCTTGCAATGTGTCCTTTGTTCCCACACTTGAAACACGTGACTTGGTTTCCTGTCCTGTGTGTTTTGCAGTGTCTCGCTATGTGACCTAGGCCACCGCATGCAAAACATCTGATGTTTGCTCTGCATGGCCCAGGTCCATCTACACTGCAGTCATGCTCCCTTCTCCTGAATTGTACCATCCTCAGGGACGCACTCTTCAACACAGTTCTTTTTCCCAAAGTCAGGGAAAAATCTCTGTTAGTCTGGACCGGCTTGACCTGATGATCAGACCGGTCACAGACTACTCTCCCCCCTTGTGGCCCTGCACAGGGCAACGTTTTGGGAGATTCCGACCCTGGCTTTACGGAAAAAGAAAGGGCCGGCACCAACTTGGTGATAACCAGTTGCATGCCAGACATTAGCTGGGACCTTACAGCAACCTGAGCTTTCAATTTGGCTACCGTCATGTCAGTAGAGGCAGCCCGCTCCTTGAAGGCATTGACTTCAGTATAAGACTGAGTCAACTTAGCCTCAATTTCCTCCTTCTGCCTCTGCAGCTCTACCAACTGTGACTCTATCCTAGCCACCTGCGCATCTCGGTAAACAGTAGACTGCACATTCTCTGCCAGCTGTGTCCGCAATGCCGAAACCTGGTCCGAATTACTGGCACAGCACTGGCAGTGAATGGCCGGAGGAATTGTCTCCGTTGACCGAGACACCAGCGCCACTTCCTTTGGCTTACAGATGCTAGCCTCAAACGTATGAACGAGTTTGGCTAGCATCCGAAGCCGTTTGGTGGCCTTGTTCAAAACCGTCCGTTTGTTAACACAAAGCTTGTCGTAACTACAAGCCTGTGCTAACAAATCGGACCACAGCATTTCTGCTGACTTGTATGTAGTGGGGAGGATGGGGTTAAATGTGCTGTGTCTGCTCAAGTGTTGCAGTGTGGGGAAGTCCATACTCACCGTTTGATGAGTGTCCATCTTCTCCTTGGCCAGTATCTCGCAGCTGCTTGGAAGAAGTCCATTTTCCCGGATCGCCTCTTCCCGACCAGCCTGACTTGTACGCCGCTCCCACGAAGATGGATCTCCTCCAGTGACGTGTCTTCTTCTCCCTTGCAATCACTTGAGCGATGCAGTGACCGTGTAAAGCAAACAGCAAAATATTAATACACAGATAGACAATAGATTCTCTGCTAAAGATTTTGATCCGTGTTTGGTGCTGTGAGGTAGAGCCGCGTTACCTGTCCGAATTATCAGGTCCTAGACGCTCAGACCACTGACCGCTTCTTTCTTGCCTGATAATTGACAGTATAACCGAACTATAGCCTCAAAACCAAACACAGATTTCAAAATCTAAGCAGTGGGCCTGACTCGCCAATGTAAAGGGGGAATATTAATCGACAATATTTATGCAAATATCGATAATTAATATTCATAAATGGGAGGAGCCGTCTATTGATAACTCCGCCCATTTATACCTTTATATAATAATAACACACAATACCTTCGCTATACTTTACACTGATCACTATGCTAGCTGCATGCGCCTTACTAAACTATCGCCAATAACCACACGCCACACAGATAGTTATAAACCAAACACAGTATTTATTACTAACAATACACTACGCACGCAATACTAACAATACACTACGCACGCAGTACACTACAATACAGCACTAAATATACAGTCCTAAACTACACTACACGTTCCCAATTCCACCCATGAACTAACTAGACAATTCACACATACAAGTAATATTAACATTGTAATAATACATTCATACACACAAATATCAGTAACCCATCCGCCTGACTAATCACTGTCCCTATGGGGTACGGCGACGGTTAATGGTGGCCTCACAGGGGTGTAAACCGACCACAAACACAAAGGGTTAACAATGGGGATAATATCAGAACTGTACAGCAATGCAAGGGTGAATATCCTGCAAGTGTACAGTGGGAAGGGGGGGGGGGGGGTGTGGCAGGGTTAGAGCAGGGGTTACCACCAGGGGTTAATCAGGGTAGGGAAAGGGTTACACGGTGGAGCAAGGGTTTGGGGGATCAGGGTGTCCAGTAACATGGCAAGGGTAAGGGGTTACAGGACCAGGGGTGATATGTGAGGGGTAGGTAGGGGCTACACAGGTATACTTAGGCCTTATCCAGGTGGTCATCATGAAGCTGCTCTCTCCCCTGCATCTCTGAATCTAGTCTGGTTGCAAGAGACAGCACCTCTGGCCGGTTCGGGGTTTTATAGCCCAAAAGCAACCCCCTCCTCAGGGATGTGACATCATAGTGTCACTGTGAC
The DNA here is from genome assembly GCF_905171765.1 of Bufo bufo. NCBI lineage: Eukaryota > Metazoa > Chordata > Amphibia > Anura > Bufonidae > Bufo > Bufo bufo. The sequence continues at coordinate 323,970,525 of NC_053391.1, forward strand.
GTATGCCTGCCTACAATCCCCAGAGTCCCCCCCCCTAGTCCCAAAGATGCTGGGAGTAGTGGGATGGAGTTTTAGCTATGGGCAGAGGTGTGGAAAAACAGGTTCTCAGATTCTTGATGTCTGGTTAGAAGGTCCCCTCACAAACGGTGCCAAAGCGTCTGATTGCTTTGGGCCTGAACAAAAGGGGACTAGATGCTAATCAGCTGTTATCCTACAGGCTATAACAACTCTGTAGATAACAGTTGGAATTGCATATATGCATATATATATCCACAGATGCTTGGGGGCTCATCTATAAACACATACAAAACCGGGGGTATGAATGGGCAGCAATAAGCCCACATACATACTGTCATGCTGACATAAGTGTATATACATAGACACGTGTGCAAATACATACACACATATCTATATATACACACACCCTCGCATATATCTGGGGCATACAGGGGACATATATAAGAGGGCACATATATATACTAATATAAGGGGGCACAGCTTCCAGGGACCACATATTTCCCACAGGGGCCACCATGAGCCCCTGGGGATCACCATGGGCAGACGTGCGCAGATGCTGGGCACATCTGCGCACATCACCCCATGATGCGGTGGTTAATGTATGCATATATATACCATACATGCCCGCACGTGTTTGCAGGCATGCATGGATATATATGCATACGTCTCAACCGCTCCTCAACAATCCCCCTGTTGTCGGAATATAATACGACAATATAATGGGGGAACGGGTTGAGATATGTTTGCCCCCCTTCAACCCCATCTTTGGTGGAAGTTCAGGAAGAACTGTAGTGCACACTAATCTTTAGGTACTTAGACATCCCCAATCCAGCTTCCTCCGACCTGCCCTTCTGTCTTCTTCTTGACATCTTTAGGATACCACACACCCACAGTCTCTTGGTTAGCTGGTCTTTCTTTAACAGTCTTAGTGTCGGCCACCCCCACTTTGGAGTGACCACACCCCCACAGTCTCTCGGTAATTCTGCCGATCTTCAGGTATCTTCGTCCCCCCCCAATTCTGGAGTGGGTTCACCCTTACAGTCTTTAACTGGCCTTTCTTTAACAGTCTCTTGGTGTCGGCCACCCCCACTTTGGAGTGACCACACCCCCACAGTCTCTCGGTAATTCTGCCGATCTTCAGGTATCTTCGTCCCCCCCAATTCTGGAGTGGGTTCACCCTTACAGTCTTTACCTTTCTATAACAGTCTCTTGGTGTCGGCCACCCCCACTTTGGAGTGACCTCACCCCCACAGTCTCTCGGTAATTCTGCCGATCTTCAGGTATCTTCGCCCCCCCAATTCTGGAGCGGGTTCACCCTTACAGTCTTTGTCCCAACTTTCTTCTATCCAACATCTGTTTCCATCTTGATGGGTGTGGTTCTCCCGTGGACAGATTAATAGGTCTTTACAAGGCAGGTCAGACTCTTAAGCGGTGATGTCATAGTACCTAAATTCTACTGCGGAGAACACCTCCGCCACACTACACCTCCAGCCCTTCCCTTAAGAACCTCACCGTTCCAGGGTTCAAGGTGGCAAATGAATGATGCCTGTCCCTATCGTGACCTAACCTTATCCCCATTCACACAAAACACATGTCACATCCCTCCCAACACCACCAAAATCATTATATGTATGTGTACCCATAGAGACTCATGCAACCTGGCATATCTCTACACCTCCAAAGACACAGGTAGGTCGCAGACCCCTGTGTCAATGGGAAACGACTATAGGATGCAAATGTGTACAGCCGAATATAGGCTGTCACACATTTGTACCTAGAGTGTCCATGGGTACACCATCGAGCAACAAACACAATCAATCAATAAATACAATGTGCTATGGGGTTTCGAGGTAGTACAAGTTATACGTCCCGAACCCTCATAGGAAACAAAGTGTCCATAATATTTGGCTACAGGAACAATGTTTGAGTTATGTCCTGAGCCTCCTCCTCCGGATAGTTCTGTAAAGTTCTGTCTGGTTCTGGTGTATTTGGTCAATAAGTCCCTTGACCCTCAGATTACGATGACCAGAACCAGAAGAAGTTTCACTGGGTGAAACAATTGAATAAGTTCTTCCACCCGAACGTCTCCCAAGTCTTCCTCCAGAGCCTAAATAATGCTCCCGCTGGATTGTGGCAGTCTTCTATAACACCTCTAGGCAGAGGTCGCTTTGTTGCCAAAATCCAGTGGGATCCTCTGGAGCTTCACAACAGTGTCAGGGGGAATAGCTGGTCTCTTCTGTGGCATCTCCTGAGTTTTTCTTCCGCTCCATATAAAATCACACCTATGGCAGAAGAAAATACCAGGCGCTCCCAGGGGAATTTCTCCCCTAACAGTGCAATTAATGTGAAAATTCCCAGCCCCAATACCTTTGACCCATGGGTAGAGAAAGGTATTGGGCTGCCCTTTATCTCACAGGACCCCTCGTTATCCCAACACTGGTGTCTGAACACCCTACCTTCAGAGGATTGAGTCCTCTGCTGCACATCCCTCTGCACCAACAGATAAGGATGGCCACCCTACTAGGTTAGGATAACTGGAGTTCTGTGGACAAAGCACCATCTTGTTATTGATGGCACCGCATCCCTGTCCACTCATGTGTACCCAGGCTGATTTCCCCCTGTGATCCCGTCTTGTGGAGGCCCGCAGAACCAATGGCATAGTCATGCCCTGGTTCCCCAGGACCCCACAACACAAGAACACGGTCCACACTCTGCTGCCCAACACTCTGCGTCCAATCCCTATCAGAGCTGTGCTGCCTGACCGGACTAGAATTAAGTGCGCAGCACAACATTACACCAATGTTGTCTGTCCGCCCCAGTCCCCAGCGCAACACAGCCCTACCGAAAACCTGGAGCACAACAGCGCTATCTGTATCGATCTGAGACCCTGGTTGCCCAGAATAATATCACATCATCGTTTGTGTGCTGCATGGAGAAGGTCCTTATGCCTTCTCCCGACCAGCAGGATTTCCCGTGTGATATTATCTGCTCGCAAACCTATACGTTCTCGATCCACAGTATAACACTGTTCCACTCCAAGGGGACACAGAATGAAACAAAGACAGCAGACGGGACTTACAACACTACATAAATCAGCATGGTAGAACACATCCGCAGACAAGGACTACCACCATCAACATCAAGAAGAACTTACAAACAGATAACAAAAACACACTACATGGACATACACAGGGAACAAACTGTGTAACAAATAGTACAGGGGTGTCAAATGTTGCCTAGCCTAGCTTGGCCACTCTGACCCCTCAGCAGCTGGTGATGCTGCCGAGAGGTAACCCCGTTATGGCCAGGCTGACTAGACCCCACTGCACAATTTGTTACCTGGCTGATACTGTTGGACACATTGCAATTACTTGCACAAGGGCAATTCCTTGCAATGTGTCCTTTGTTCCCACACTTGAAACACGTGACTTGGTTTCCTGTCCTGTGTGTTTTGCAGTGTCTCGCTATGTGACCTAGGCCACCGCATGCAAAACATCTGATGTTTGCTCTGCATGGCCCAGGTCCATCTACACTGCAGTCATGCTCCCTTCTCCTGAATTGTACCATCCTCAGGGACGCACTCTTCAACACAGTTCTTTTTCCCAAAGTCAGGGAAAAATCTCTGTTAGTCTGGACCGGCTTGACCTGATGATCAGACCGGTCACAGACTACTCTCCCCCCTTGTGGCCCTGCACAGGGCAACGTTTTGGGAGATTCCGACCCTGGCTTTACGGAAAAAGAAAGGGCCGGCACCAACTTGGTGATAACCAGTTGCATGCCAGACATTAGCTGGGACCTTACAGCAACCTGAGCTTTCAATTTGGCTACCGTCATGTCAGTAGAGGCAGCCCGCTCCTTGAAGGCATTGACTTCAGTATAAGACTGAGTCAACTTAGCCTCAATTTCCTCCTTCTGCCTCTGCAGCTCTACCAACTGTGACTCTATCCTAGCCACCTGCGCATCTCGGTAAACAGTAGACTGCACATTCTCTGCCAGCTGTGTCCGCAATGCCGAAACCTGGTCCGAATTACTGGCACAGCACTGGCAGTGAATGGCCGGAGGAATTGTCTCCGTTGACCGAGACACCAGCGCCACTTCCTTTGGCTTACAGATGCTAGCCTCAAACGTATGAACGAGTTTGGCTAGCATCCGAAGCCGTTTGGTGGCCTTGTTCAAAACCGTCCGTTTGTTAACACAAAGCTTGTCGTAACTACAAGCCTGTGCTAACAAATCGGACCACAGCATTTCTGCTGACTTGTATGTAGTGGGGAGGATGGGGTTAAATGTGCTGTGTCTGCTCAAGTGTTGCAGTGTGGGGAAGTCCATACTCACCGTTTGATGAGTGTCCATCTTCTCCTTGGCCAGTATCTCGCAGCTGCTTGGAAGAAGTCCATTTTCCCGGATCGCCTCTTCCCGACCAGCCTGACTTGTACGCCGCTCCCACGAAGATGGATCTCCTCCAGTGACGTGTCTTCTTCTCCCTTGCAATCACTTGAGCGATGCAGTGACCGTGTAAAGCAAACAGCAAAATATTAATACACAGATAGACAATAGATTCTCTGCTAAAGATTTTGATCCGTGTTTGGTGCTGTGAGGTAGAGCCGCGTTACCTGTCCGAATTATCAGGTCCTAGACGCTCAGACCACTGACCGCTTCTTTCTTGCCTGATAATTGACAGTATAACCGAACTATAGCCTCAAAACCAAACACAGATTTCAAAATCTAAGCAGTGGGCCTGACTCGCCAATGTAAAGGGGGAATATTAATCGACAATATTTATGCAAATATCGATAATTAATATTCATAAATGGGAGGAGCCGTCTATTGATAACTCCGCCCATTTATACCTTTATATAATAATAACACACAATACCTTCGCTATACTTTACACTGATCACTATGCTAGCTGCATGCGCCTTACTAAACTATCGCCAATAACCACACGCCACACAGATAGTTATAAACCAAACACAGTATTTATTACTAACAATACACTACGCACGCAATACTAACAATACACTACGCACGCAGTACACTACAATACAGCACTAAATATACAGTCCTAAACTACACTACACATTCCCAATTCCACCCATGAACTAACTAGACAATTCACACATACAAGTAATATTAACATTGTAATAATACATTCATACACACAAATATCAGTAACCCATCCGCCTGACTAATCACTGTCCCTATGGGGTACGGCGACGGTTAATGGTGGCCTCACAGGGGTGTAAACCGACCACAAACACAAAGGGTTAACAATGGGGATAATATCAGAACTGTACAGCAATGCAAGGGTGAATATCCTGCAAGTGTACAGTGGGAAGGGGGGGGGGGGGTGTGGCAGGGTTAGAGCAGGGGTTACCACCAGGGGTTAATCAGGGTAGGGAAAGGGTTACACGGTGGAGCAAGGGTTTGGGGGATCAGGGTGTCCAGTAACATGGCAAGGGTAAGGGGTTACAGGACCAGGGGTGATATGTGAGGGGTAGGTAGGGGCTACACAGGTATACTTAGGCCTTATCCAGGTGGTCATCATGAAGCTGCTCTCTCCCCTGCATCTCTGAATCTAGTCTGGTTGCAAGAGACAGCACCTCTGGCCGGTTCGGGGTTTTATAGCCCAAAAGCAACCCCCTCCTCAGGGATGTGACATCATAGTGTCACTGTGACGTATGCCTGCCTACAATCCCCAGAGTCCCCCCCCCTAGTCCCAAAGATGCTGGGAGTAGTGGGATGGAGTTTTAGCTATGGGCAGAGGTGTGGAAAAACAGGTTCTCAGATTCTTGATGTCTGGTTAGAAGGTCCCCTCACAAACGGTGCCAAAGCGTCTGATTGCTTTGGGCCTGAACAAAAGGGGACTAGATGCTAATCAGCTGTTATCCTACAGGCTATAACAACTCTGTAGATAACAGTTGGAATTGCATATATGCATATATATATCCACAGATGCTTGGGGGCTCATCTATAAACACATACAAAACCGGGGGTATGAATGGGCAGCAATAAGCCCACATACATACTGTCATGCTGACATAAGTGTATATACATAGACACGTGTGCAAATACATACACACATATCTATATATTCACACACCCTCGCATATATCTGGGGCATACAGGGGACATATATAAGAGGGCACATATATATACTAATATAAGGGGGCACAGCTTCCAGGGACCACATATTTCCCACAGGGGCCACCATGAGCCCCTGGGGATCACCATGGGCAGACGTGCGCAGATGCTGGGCACATCTGCGCACATCACCCCATGATGCGGTGGTTAATGTATGCATATATATACCATACATGCCCGCACGTGTTTGCAGGCATGCATGGATATATATGCATACGTCTCAACCGCTCCTCAACAATCCCCCTGTTGTCGGAATATAATACGACAATATAATGGGGGAACGGGTTGAGATATGTTTGCCCCCCTTCAACCCCATCTTTGGTGGAAGTTCAGGAAGAACTGTAGTGCACACTAATCTTTAGGTACTTAGACATCCCCAATCCAGCTTCCTCCGACCTGCCCTTCTGTCTTCTTCTTGACATCTTTAGGATACCACACACCCACAGTCTCTTGGTTAGCTGGTCTTTCTTTAACAGTCTTAGTGTCGGCCACCCCCACTTTGGAGTGACCACACCCCCACAGTCTCTCGGTAATTCTGCCGATCTTCAGGTATCTTCGTCCCCCCCCAATTCTGGAGTGGGTTCACCCTTACAGTCTTTAACTGGCCTTTCTTTAACAGTCTCTTGGTGTCGGCCACCCCCACTTTGGAGTGACCACACCCCCACAGTCTCTCGGTAATTCTGCCGATCTTCAGGTATCTTCGTCCCCCCCAATTCTGGAGTGGGTTCACCCTTACAGTCTTTACCTTTCTATAACAGTCTCTTGGTGTCGGCCACCCCCACTTTGGAGTGACCTCACCCCCACAGTCTCTCGGTAATTCTGCCGATCTTCAGGTATCTTCGCCCCCCCAATTCTGGAGCGGGTTCACCCTTACAGTCTTTGTCCCAACTTTCTTCTATCCAACATCTGTTTCCATCTTGATGGGTGTGGTTCTCCCGTGGACAGATTAATAGGTCTTTACAAGGCAGGTCAGACTCTTAAGCGGTGATGTCATAGTACCTAAATTCTACTGCGGAGAACACCTCCGCCACACTACACCTCCAGCCCTTCCCTTAAGAACCTCACCGTTCCAGGGTTCAAGGTGGCAAATGAATGATGCCTGTCCCTATCGTGACCTAACCTTATCCCCATTCACACAAAACACATGTCACATCCCTCCCAACACCACCAAAATCATTATATGTATGTGTACCCATAGAGACTCATGCAACCTGGCATATCTCTACACCTCCAAAGACACAGGTAGGTCGCAGACCCCTGTGTCAATGGGAAACGACTATAGGATGCAAATGTGTACAGCCGAATATAGGCTGTCACACATTTGTACCTAGAGTGTCCATGGGTACACCATCGAGCAACAAACACAATCAATCAATAAATACAATGTGCTATGGGGTTTCGAGGTAGTACAAGTTATACGTCCCGAACCCTCATAGGAAACAAAGTGTCCATAATATTTGGCTACAGGAACAATGTTTGAGTTATGTCCTGAGCCTCCTCCTCCGGATAGTTCTGTAAAGTTCTGTCTGGTTCTGGTGTATTTGGTCAATAAGTCCCTTGACCCTCAGATTACGATGACCAGAACCAGAAGAAGTTTCACTGGGTGAAACAATTGAATAAGTTCTTCCACCCGAACGTCTCCCAAGTCTTCCTCCAGAGCCTAAATAATGCTCCCGCTGGATTGTGGCAGTCTTCTATAACACCTCTAGGCAGAGGTCGCTTTGTTGCCAAAATCCAGTGGGATCCTCTGGAGCTTCACAACAGTGTCAGGGGGAATAGCTGGTCTCTTCTGTGGCATCTCCTGAGTTTTTCTTCCGCTCCATATAAAATCACACCTATGGCAGAAGAAAATACCAGGCGCTCCCAGGGGAATTTCTCCCCTAACAGTGCAATTAATGTGAAAATTCCCAGCCCCAATACCTTTGACCCATGGGTAGAGAAAGGTATTGGGCTGCCCTTTATCTCACAGGACCCCTCGTTATCCCAACACTGGTGTCTGAACACCCTACCTTCAGAGGATTGAGTCCTCTGCTGCACATCCCTCTGCACCAACAGATAAGGATGGCCACCCTACTAGGTTAGGATAACTGGAGTTCTGTGGACAAAGCACCATCTTGTTATTGATGGCACCGCATCCCTGTCCACTCATGTGTACCCAGGCTGATTTCCCCCTGTGATCCCGTCTTGTGGAGGCCCGCAGAACCAATGGCATAGTCATGCCCTGGTTCCCCAGGACCCCACAACACAAGAACACGGTCCACACTCTGCTGCCCAACACTCTGCGTCCAATCCCTATCAGAGCTGTGCTGCCTGACCGGACTAGAATTAAGTGCGCAGCACAACATTACACCAATGTTGTCTGTCCGCCCCAGTCCCCAGCGCAACACAGCCCTACCGAAAACCTGGAGCACAACAGCGCTATCTGTATCGATCTGAGACCCTGGTTGCCCAGAATAATATCACATCATCGTTTGTGTGCTGCATGGAGAAGGTCCTTATGCCTTCTCCCGACCAGCAGGATTTCCCGTGTGATATTATCTGCTCGCAAACCTATACGTTCTCGATCCACAGTATAACACTGTTCCACTCCAAGGGGACACAGAATGAAACAAAGACAGCAGACGGGACTTACAACACTACATAAATCAGCATGGTAGAACACATCCGCAGACAAGGACTACCACCATCAACATCAAGAAGAACTTACAAACAGATAACAAAAACACACTACATGGACATACACAGGGAACAAACTGTGTAACAAATAGTACAGGGGTGTCAAATGTTGCCTAGCCTAGCTTGGCCACTCTGACCCCTCAGCAGCTGGTGATGCTGCCGAGAGGTAACCCCGTTATGGCCAGGCTGACTAGACCCCACTGCACAATTTGTTACCTGGCTGATACTGTTGGACACATTGCAATTACTTGCACAAGGGCAATTCCTTGCAATGTGTCCTTTGTTCCCACACTTGAAACACGTGACTTGGTTTCCTGTCCTGTGTGTTTTGCAGTGTCTCGCTATGTGACCTAGGCCACCGCATGCAAAACATCTGATGTTTGCTCTGCATGGCCCAGGTCCATCTACACTGCAGTCATGCTCCCTTCTCCTGAATTGTACCATCCTCAGGGACGCACTCTTCAACACAGTTCTTTTTCCCAAAGTCAGGGAAAAATCTCTGTTAGTCTGGACCGGCTTGACCTGATGATCAGACCGGTCACAGACTACTCTCCCCCCTTGTGGCCCTGCACAGGGCAACGTTTTGGGAGATTCCGACCCTGGCTTTACGGAAAAAGAAAGGGCCGGCACCAACTTGGTGATAACCAGTTGCATGCCAGACATTAGCTGGGACCTTACAGCAACCTGAGCTTTCAATTTGGCTACCGTCATGTCAGTAGAGGCAGCCCGCTCCTTGAAGGCATTGACTTCAGTATAAGACTGAGTCAACTTAGCCTCAATTTCCTCCTTCTGCCTCTGCAGCTCTACCAACTGTGACTCTATCCTAGCCACCTGCGCATCTCGGTAAACAGTAGACTGCACATTCTCTGCCAGCTGTGTCCGCAATGCCGAAACCTGGTCCGAATTACTGGCACAGCACTGGCAGTGAATGGCCGGAGGAATTGTCTCCGTTGACCGAGACACCAGCGCCACTTCCTTTGGCTTACAGATGCTAGCCTCAAACGTATGAACGAGTTTGGCTAGCATCCGAAGCCGTTTGGTGGCCTTGTTCAAAACCGTCCGTTTGTTAACACAAAGCTTGTCGTAACTACAAGCCTGTGCTAACAAATCGGACCACAGCATTTCTGCTGACTTGTATGTAGTGGGGAGGATGGGGTTAAATGTGCTGTGTCTGCTCAAGTGTTGCAGTGTGGGGAAGTCCATACTCACCGTTTGATGAGTGTCCATCTTCTCCTTGGCCAGTATCTCGCAGCTGCTTGGAAGAAGTCCATTTTCCCGGATCGCCTCTTCCCGACCAGCCTGACTTGTACGCCGCTCCCACGAAGATGGATCTCCTCCAGTGACGTGTCTTCTTCTCCCTTGCAATCACTTGAGCGATGCAGTGACCGTGTAAAGCAAACAGCAAAATATTAATACACAGATAGACAATAGATTCTCTGCTAAAGATTTTGATCCGTGTTTGGTGCTGTGAGGTAGATCCGCGTTACCTGTCCGAATTATCAGGTCCTAGACGCTCAGACCACTGACCGCTTCTTTCTTGCCTGATAATTGACAGTATAACCGAACTATAGCCTCAAAACCAAACACAGATTTCAAAATCTAAGCAGTGGGCCTGACTCGCCAATGTAAAGGGGGAATATTAATCGACAATATTTATGCAAATATCGATAATTAATATTCATAAATGGGAGGAGCCGTCTATTGATAACTCCGCCCATTTATACCTTTATATAATAATAACACACAATACCTTCGCTATACTTTACACTGATCACTATGCTAGCTGCATGCGCCTTACTAAACTATCGCCAATAACCACACGCCACACAGATAGTTATAAACCAAACACAGTATTTATTACTAACAATACACTACGCACGCAATACTAACAATACACTACGCACGCAGTACACTACAATACAGCACTAAATATACAGTCCTAAACTACACTACACGTTCCCAATTCCACCCATGAACTAACTAGACAATTCACACATACAAGTAATATTAACATTGTAATAATACATTCATACACACAAATATCAGTAACCCATCCGCCTGACTAATCACTGTCCCTATGGGGTACGGCGACGGTTAATGGTGGCCTCACAGGGGTGTAAACCGACCACAAACACAAAGGGTTAACAATGGGGATAATATCAGAACTGTACAGCAATGCAAGGGTGAATATCCTGCAAGTGTACAGTGGGAAGGGGGGGGGGGTGTGGCAGGGTTAGAGCAGGGGTTACCACCAGGGGTTAATCAGGGTAGGGAAAGGGTTACACGGTGGAGCAAGGGTTTGGGGGATCAGGGTGTCCAGTAACATGGCAAGGGTAAGGGGTTACAGGACCAGGGGTGATATGTGAGGGGTAGGTAGGGGCTACACAGGTATACTTAGGCCTTATCCAGGTGGTCATCATGAAGCTGCTCTCTCCCCTGCATCTCTGAATCTAGTCTGGTTGCAAGAGACAGCACCTCTGGCCGGTTCGGGGTTTTATAGCCCAAAAGCAACCCCCTCCTCAGGGATGTGACATCATAGTGTCACTGTGACGTATGCCTGCCTACAATCCCCAGAGTCCCCCCCCCCCTAGTCCCAAAGATGCTGGGAGTAGTGGGATGGAGTTTTAGCTATGGGCAGAGGTGTGGAAAAACAGGTTCTCAGATTCTTGATGTCTGGTTAGAAGGTCCCCTCACAAACGGTGCCAAAGCGTCTGATTGCTTTGGGCCTGAACAAAAGGGGACTAGATGCTAATCAGCTGTTATCCTACAGGCTATAACAACTCTGTAGATAACAGTTGGAATTGCATATATGCATATATATATCCACAGATGCTTGGGGGCTCATCTATAAACACATACAAAACCGGGGGTATGAATGGGCAGCAATAAGCCCACATACATACTGTCATGCTGACATAAGTGTATATACATAGACACGTGTGCAAATACATACACACATATCTATATATACACACACCCTCGCATATATCTGGGGCATACAGGGGACATATATAAGAGGGCACATATATATACTAATATAAGGGGGCACAGCTTCCAGGGACCACATATTTCCCACAGGGGCCACCATGAGCCCCTGGGGATCACCATGGGCAGACGTGCGCAGATGCTGGGCACATCTGCGCACATCACCCCATGATGCGGTGGTTAATGTATGCATATATATACCATACATGCCCGCACGTGTTTGCAGGCATGCATGGATATATATGCATACGTCTCAACCGCTCCTCAACAGTGACTACATATTAACCTGATGAAGGGGACACTTTGAGCCCCGAAACGCGTTGTTCTATGCACATATGCTTATTATGTAAATAAAGAAGATTCACCGACTGAGACCTGCTTGAACCTGTGATTTTGCGCCTGATCAGAATTTCCTCTACTATAATCACACAGCAGGACAAGTTACTTCACAACACTGAGGTAAAGAACTGCCTCATCTTCCTGTCTGCTCTGCTTGTCAGTTTTTATCATCCTGAATACAGTTTAATATGGTCATCACTTAAATCTCTGTAGGAATGGAGTTCATGAGCAGATGTGGCTAATGAGCAGCACTTGTATGCGGTCTCCATTACCACAGCCTGCCCTGTCCGGCCTCTCTGTACTTCATGTCTCCTCATGAACTTCATTCCTACAGAGATTCAGCTGAATATCTTCTCATCTGTATTCAGGATCATAATCCTTGACAAGCAGAGCAGAGAGGGAGGATGAGGCAGCTCTTTATCTGTGTTGTGAAGTAACTTGTCCTCCTGTGTGATTAGGACAGGCTTTGTGTACACTAGTAGGACAGCGGCCATTTTGTTTCTCCTAATCATTGCTCCCTAAACAAAATGAGCAGTTATAACTATGAAAGGTATTTTGGAATATATTTATAATAATATTTACATATTTTCTTAATTCCCGGAGAACCCCTTTAAAGATCAATAATACAAAATTAACTTTCTTTTTATTTCTGCAAATTTGGGGGCTGAATGGAGTGGTAAAGGTGGGATTACCTCTAACAGTTTTTTTCCCCCCCACTGATTAAGGGTTCATTTACACAACCGTATGTATTTTGCGGTCTGTAAAACATGGATCCTCCCATAAAAACGGATGACCTCTGTGATTTATTTATTTTTTGCGGATCCACTGTAACAATGTTGAGCCTTGTCCTCAAAACGGTACACTTTCAATCTATTTTCCAGGGCTACGGAACGAACATATGAATGCGGACAGCACACAGTATGCGGTTAGCATTTTTTGTGGACCCATTGAAATGAATGGGTCCTCATCCTATCCGCAAAAAAAGGGGATCGGATGCAGTCCAAAAATACAGTTATGTCATATGTCAATGTGGCCTAAACAGGATTGTATTCAGTGGTTTTTCTCCTAACCCAGGTTTCTGCATTGTTTAGTAATGGCTGAGCATAACCTCTCACATCACTGATTTTTGGTTGCAGTGAATAATACATGGCAGCAGGCATTTTGGTTTCTTTGTTTGGGTATATGACGTCATTTATCAATCTGGTGTAAAGTAGAACTGGCTTAGTTGCCCATAGCAACCAATCAGATTCCACCTTTTATTTTACAAAGGAGCTGTCAAAAATGAAAGGTGGAATCTGATCGGTTGCTATGGGGATGACATTGACATGTCATTGACCAAACATTTGTTCAGGCTTCTACCATACAAATGCATTTCTGACTCTTATTTCAGTTAGGCCTCATGCACACGACCGTTGTGTGCATCCGCGTCGTGTGCATGAGGATGGGGGTGTACTGTCACGGTCCCTCCTGTGAGAAGATCGGATAGACTTGCTGCACTTGAGGCTATCTGACAGGTCTCTCTGTTGTCCTCTATGTATGTTGTTGTTTGGCAGGATCTCACCTCTCCTCAGGTGCCGCTCGTTATCAGTGATGACGCTCTTTTTAGATCCGCTTCATACTGCTGACCATGCGGTTGATAGTTTCTGCTTGGAGTTGCTAGTGCTGGTTTGTCTTGGATCTCCTGCTTCTCCATACATCTCTAAGCTAAGTACTTGTTGCCTTCGCTGTTTCCTATTATCTGGAGTGTGTTGTTTCTAGGCCTCAGGGAGATGCAGGTTCCTTCATTTTGACATCTGTCTCATCCCCTGCTACCTATCCTAGGGCTCGTCAGTTTTAGCAGGGATTTAGGTATTCGGTGTATGAGTATTTCCACCATCAGGATTTGCTTATACTGGCAGGAGTTAGGGAAAGGCCTAGGGATTACTGGGAGGTCATAATCCCTCTTCCTTAGCTTTTTGAGGCCTAGATTGTTGTCTATTCATTGTGGTGTGTATTTGGTGTTTTCCCTTCCCCTTAACCTGTGACAGTGGAGAAATGCAAGGTCTCTAACATCCACCAGCTCTGTGATGTCGTCATGGAGGAGTGGAAGAGGATTCCAGTGGCAACCTGTGAAGCTCTAGTGAACTCCATGCCCAAGAGAGTTAAGGCAGTGCTGGAAAATAATGGTGGCCACACCAAAAATTGGCATAATGTGGCGATTTTCACTTAGGGGTGTACTCACTTTTCTTGCCAACGGTTTAAACATTAATGGCTGTGCGTTGAGTTATTTTGAGGGTACAACAAATTTACACTGTTATACAAGCTGAACACTGACTACTTTACATTGTATCAAAGTGTCATATCTTCAATGTTGTCTCATGAAAAGATATAATAAAATATTTACAAAAATGTGAAGGGTGTACTCATTTTTGTGAGATACTTGTATATTCATCAGTTCTGATTCATATAGCCACTCCCATGTATGCAGCACTACATTTATCCATTTCTTTTGATTGGACCGCGCTGCCTCAGAAGTCAGAAAATACACAATCGAAACCAGCAAGATAATCACGGACCTGGGGAAGCAAACAGGCCAGTCAAAGCCTCTCCTCCTCTCCTTTCCAGGCTTCAATGGAACACCAAAATTGCATCCAATAGTGAAGTACCGTCAGTGGCGCACCTACAGGGGGGGTCCAGCGGGTCTGGACCCCCCCTAGAACAACCAACCAAATTTTTTTTTTTTTAATCCTTCAGGGCCGCACCGCCGATCACCACAGGCGGCGCGGCCCTGGATGTAATTGCGGCCGCAGCGGTGGTGGGGGGGCAGTGGGAGTACTAGGAGATGAGCGCTTCCATTGTGGAAGCGCTCATCTCCATATCTAATCCATCTGTATCGCCGTCCTTAGGACAGCGATACAGATGCCTGTGCTGTGCTGCGGCAGGGGAGGGAGAGGTGTGTCCCTCCCCTGTTCTTCTGATAGGCCGCAGGCACTAATGCCTGCAGCCTATCAGAGGCCGGCTCAGGCGAGATGACGTCATCATCACGCGCCTGAGCCGGGCAGCACACAGCAGGGACACAGGCCGGAAGAGCCTGCATCGCATCGCTGCTGATGGAGGTAAGTATCAGTGTATTTTTTATTTTATTTTAGTTTTGTTTTTTTTGGAGGGGGGGAGCTGGCACTATGGGGGCACTAAAGGGGAGAACGGCACTATGGGGCATCTGGTGGTACTCTTTTTTTTTTTTAAGTGGCACTTCTTACTGGCACATTAAGGGGGGGGGGACCATGGGGGAGAGGAGCACTATGGGGGCTCTAAAGGGGCTTTTTTTTACACATTATGGGGAGAACGGCACAAGGGGGCATCTGGTGGCACTATAGGGGCATTATTTGGGGGGCACCATGGGGGAGAGGAGCACTATGGGGGCTCTAAAGGGGCTTTTTTTTTTTTTTTACACATTATGGGGGGCACTATAGGGGAGAACGGCACTATGGGGCATCTGGTGGCACTATAGGGGCATTATTTGGGGGGCACCATGGGGGAGAGGAGCACTATGGGGGCTCTAAAGGGGCTTTTTTTTTTTACACATTATGGGGGGCACTACAGGGGAGAACGGCACTATGGGGCATCTGGTGGCACTATAGGGGCATTATTTGGGGGCACTATGGGGAAGTGGGGGTACTAAAGGGGCCTTTTTTTCTTATTGGCACATGGGGGCATTATGGCATCTGGTGGCACTAAGGGGGCATTTTTCACTGCCACATTATGGGAGGCACTATAGGGGAGGGCGGCACTATGGAGGAGTGGAGCACTATTGGTGCATATGGTGGAACTTTATGGGGCGGCACCATGGGGGAGAGGAGCACTATGGGGGCATCTGGGGGGTCTAAAGGGGCTTTTTTTTAATTGACATATTATGGGGGCACTATAGGGGAGAATGGCACTATGGGGCATCTGGTTGCACTATAGGGGCATTATTTGGGGGCACTAAGGGGAAGTGGGGGCTCTAAAGGGGCCTTTATTCTTATTGGCACATTATGGGGGCATTATGGCATCTGGTGTCACTAAGGGGGCATTTTTTTACTGGCACATTATGGTAGGCACTATAGGGGAGAGCGGCACTATGGGGGAGTGGAGCACTATTGGGGCATATGGTGGCACTTAGAAGGGGCATTTTTTACTGGCATATTATGGGGAAGGGAGAGGAGCACTATGAGGGAATTTACTGGGGCACTATATAGGGGTATTTTATACTGGCATACATTATGGGGACATTAGCTCAACAGCGGGCACTAAGCGGGGGTATTTCATGTACTGTCATATTGTAGGGAGAATTATTAGTACTAGGAGGTATTATGCGGAGCTTTGCTAATACTGGGGGGCTATGAGGAACATGATTACTAGTATGGGCACTATAGGGGCATTATTACTACTAAGTGTGCTCTGGCAGAGAATTATTTCTATTTTGGGGAGCCCTGTTACTTTGGGGGGCACCCTGCCACAGTATCAGCTTAGCACAATAATTTTTGGGGGACATTATCTTTATACTATTAGTGTCTGGGCGCAGTTATTTTTTTAGAGCACTGTGTGCCAATAATTGTTGAGGGGGGCCATATCTGTGTGGTAGTAGTAGTTCCAGGGGGACTGTTTCTGTAGTATAGTATTGGGGGCACAGCGGGCACAGTATTGGGGGTGGCAGGAAAGGGTGTTCAGAAGATGTGAAGATGATGGAAATGTGGGAAACTAATGTCTGTTTGTTAATCTCTGCAGAGATGGGAGATGGCTGAAAAATCATCATGGCGGTCTGGTCTGAATGGAGAAGATGAGGAAAGAGAACGTCTACAACAAAGGTGACATCACTGGATGTAAGAGGTAGGGGGCGCTATGTAGGAGAGGAGATGTTCCGGCTCCTCCCCCTGCCATTTGCAGAAGGAGGATTCAGAGCTGGGTGAGGACGGTCAAGGGGGGCAGCAGGCCACGGGCGGGTGGCAGATGGTGGGGGGAACCACAGGCCTTGAGCAGGATCAGGGGAGGGAGGAGAGCGGAGGAGCTTCCTGGCTGTAGCTTGTTATATAAGCAGGCAGTGCAGCCAGGAAGACCCTCCCCTCCGTATGATGTGTAGAGACAGGCCGCAACTATAGAATGTCAGCTGTACAGTGTTTGTTGGGAGTGGCCTATTATATGTAGGAGGGGCTTTTAATAATGTAACAAATAATTGTTCTTTTCCTGCAGGCCTTTTAGAATCGCCAAGTAAAAGAATCAGCACAACACACTACACCCTTTCCCTGCATTTTTAAATATAAAGCGGGCTTTGAAAAATTCAATTAGCATAGCGCACTACACATGCCGCATTTTTTTGCCTTTCGGACCCCCCCTAAAGAAAATTCCTGGGTGCTCCCCTGAGTACCGTCATGCAAATTGGAGTAAAAAATGGTTTTATTATACTCACAATTTACAAGTATATACAGGCAGTATACAATGGATCAATCACCCGACCCGGGTTTCGCTCAGTCGAGCTTCGTCAGGGGCGAAACCCGGGTCGGGTGATTGATCCATTGTATACTGCCTGTATATACTTGTACATTGTGAGTATAATAAAACCATTTTTTACTCCAATTTGCATGACGGTACTTCACTATTGGATGCAATTTTGGTGTTCCATAGAAGCCTGGAAAGGAGAGGAGGAGAGGCTTTGACTGGCCTATTTGCTTCCCCATGTCCGTGATTATCTTGCTGGCTTCGATTGTGGATTTTCTGTGACTTCTGAGGCAGCGCGGTCCAATCAAAAGAAATGCTTTCACCTGTGTGAACTGTACCCACTTCACCATTGGGACCTGCGACGCCACTAAGCAACGTACTTTTTTGAGGCTTATTTATAAATTGACTACATTTATCCAGTCTGTCTACACGGTTCATCCTTATGGCTATGTAAACTATTTACATTTTTTGCAGAAACACACTGCGGATATTGTTGCAGAAATTTCTGCGACTGAAGATCAGCTCGATTCACCTGAATATGCTTGCAGAAATCCATGTGCTTGCCACCCCATTCAAATGAATGAAAAAGTCATATAAGTATCTGCAACGTGTGAAGGCGCCCTAATAGAAACTTCAAATGTTTTTTATATTTTCTTTTTGTATTTTACATTATATTATATATATAATTTTAATAAAATCATTGATTTGCCTTCATTATGAAGGAAAGGTGTAAAGGTGACTGTATGTTTTTACTTTTATGTAATAGTAGTCACTTCATAGTTCTGTGAAGACAATGGGGGTCATTTACTATTCTGAAATACAACTAAATTAGGCATATTTCAGGTGCAAATGGCGGCGCAACGGTTAGTTACACTGCTATCTGCGACTTCCCCGCTCATGCCAGATCTGAAATTGTGGGCGCAGCGGGGGAGGGGACGGGACGGTAGGCCCGTGTCATTCATAATTTTCTACGCCTGTTTTAGAAAGCTGTCTTACATTTCGAACTGGAACCACCGCCAGCTATGGGCCTTTATTAAGTCCGGCGTCAAAAACGCCAGTCTTAATAAATGTGCCCCAATATGTCTTTCACACATCTCAAAGAAACATTTTCAATTTAAATTTGCAAATGAGCTCCTAACAGGCTCTGCCTCTAATGCCACCAGATGTAAGGCAGCTATCCTATAAGTCAATGTTCAGCTCTTTAACTAAGCCTTGAGACATGACTTGGATATTGAATAAGCCAGCACCTCATCTACAGACAGCTGTTTCGGGGGGTGATTGCCCCTCATCAGTGCAGAGCAGAGTACTGGCTTGACTGGGTGAGAGGCCTGTCAGGGTTAGGGCGGTACTATCTCTCTTAAGGCCGAATGCACACGGCCGTGTTCCGCGGCTGGATTCCTGTTCAGAGCAGGAGCGTACGGCATCATTGGTTGCTATGACGCCGTGCGCTTCATGCCGCCGCTGCTGTACAGTAATACACTCGTATAGTGTATTACTGTACAGCAGCGGTGGCATGAAGCGCATGGCGTCATAGCAACCAATGACGCCATGCGCTCCTTCTCTGAACAGGAATCCAGCCCGGCATACTACAGACCGCTCTCGGCCGCGGAACAGGGCCGTGTGCATTCGGCCTAAGGGAGAGAGTGCCTTAATCAGCAAGAGGAGACTTATAGGCCATACATGCTCCTCTGGAATTCTGGAAGGAAAGGGATGCAAATAAGCTCTTAACAAGCTCTGCCTCTAATGCCACCAGATGTAAGGCAGCTATCCTATAAGTCAATGTTCAGCTTTTTAACTCCTTAAGGACCGGGCTCATTTTCACCTTAATGACAAGGCCATTTTTTACAAATCTGACCAGTGTCACTTTAAAACGCTTTGACTTATCCAAGCCATTGTACTTCATGACACAATTTACCAAAAATGTGCAAATTTCCAAGTTTCAATTTCTCTACTTCTATAATACATAGTAATACCTACAAAAATAGTTATTCATTTACATTCCCCATATGTCTACTTCATGTTTGGATCATTTTGGGAATGACATTTTATTTTTTGGGGACTTTACAAGGCTAAGGCCTCTTTCACACTTGCGTTGTCCGGATCCGGCGTGCACTCCACTTGCCGGAATTACACTCCGGATCCGGAAAAACGCAAGTGTACTGAAAGCATTTGAAGACGGAACCGTCTTCAAAATGCTTTCAGTGTTACTATGGCACCCAGGACGCTATTAAAGTCCTGGTTGCCATAGTAGGAGCGGTATACTTACAGTCCGTGCGGCTCCCGGGGCGCTCCAGAGTGACGTCAGAGCGCCCCATGCGCATGGATGACGTGTCCAATGCGATCACATGATCCATGCGCTTGGGGCGCCCTGACGTCACTCTGGAGCGCCCGGGGAGCCGCACGGACGGTAAGTACACTGCTCCCCCGCTCCCCACTACACTTTACCATGGCTGCCAGGACTTTAGCGTCCCGGCAGCCATGGTAACCATTCAGAAAAAGCTAAATGTCGGCTCCGGCATGGCGCCGAAACGACGTTTAGCTTAAGGCCGGATCCGGATCAATGCCTTTCAATGGGCATTAATTCCGGATCCGGCCTTGCGGCAGGTGTTCCGGATTTTTGGCCGGAGCAAAAAGCGCAGCATGCTGCGGTATTTTCTCCGGCCAAAAAACGTTCCGTTCTGGAACTGAAGACATCCTGATGCATCCTGAACGGATTTCACTCCATTCAGAATGCATGGGGATAATCCTGATCAGGATTCTTCCGGCATAGAGCCCCGACGACGGAACTCTATGCCGGAAGACAAGAACGCAGGTGTGAAAGAGCCCTTAGAAGTTTAGAAGCAAACCCACTTTTTAAGGACCAATTCAGGTCTGAAGTCACTTTGTGAAGCTTACATAATAGAAACCACCCAAAAATGACGCCATTCTAGAAACTACACCCCTCAAGATATTCAAAACTGGTTTTACAAACTTTGTTAACCCTTTAGGTGTTCCACAAGAGTTATCGGCAAATGGAGATGACATTTCAGAATCTACATTTTTTGGGAAAATTTTCCATTTTAATCCATTTTTTCCAGTAACAAAGCAAGGGTTAACAGCCAAAAAAAACAATATTTATTGACCTGATTCTGTAGTTTGCAGAAACACCCCATATGTGGCCGTAAACTACCGTACGGGCACACGGTAGGGCGGTGAGGGAAAGGTGCGCCGTGTGGTTTTTGGAAGGCAGATTTTGCTGGACTGGTTTATTTACACCATTTCCCATTTGAAGCCCCCTGATGCACCCCTATAGTAGAAACTCCATAAAAGTGACCCCATTTTGTTTGGCTGTTAACCCTTGCTTTGTTACTGGAAAAAACTGATTAAAATTGAAAAATTTGCCAAAAATTAGCTATTTTGGCACCGTTTTGATTTAATTTTTTTGACCATGTTCATCTGAGGGGTTAGGTCATGGGGTATTTTTATAGAGCAGATTCTTACGGACGCGGCGATACCTAATATGTCTACTTTTTAAATTTATTTAGGTTTTACACTATATTATCCTTTTATAAACAAAAAAAAAAACATTTTAGTATCTCCATAGTCTAAGGCTGGGTTCACATGGGCGTTGCAGGAAAATGTGCGGGTGCGTTGCGGGAACACCCGCGATTTTTCCGCGCGAGTGCAAAATATTGTAATGCGTTTTGCACTCGCGTGAGAAAAATCGCGCATGTTTGGTACCCAAACCCGAACTTCTTCACAGAAGTTTGGGCTTGGGATCGGTGTTCTGTAGATTGTATTATTTTTCCTTATAACATGGTTATAAGGGAAAATAATAGCATTCTGAATACAGAATGCATAGTAAAACAGCGCTGGAGGGGTTAAAAAAAATTAATATAAAATTTAACTCACCTTGGTCCACTTGATCGCGTAGCCAGCATCGCCTTCTGTCTCCTTTGTTGAACAGGACCTGTGGTGAGCATTAATTACAGGAACAGGACCTTTGATGACATCACTCCAGTCATCACATGATCCATCACCATGGTAAAAGATCATGTGACGTACCATGTGATGACCGGAGTGACGTCATCAAAGGTCCTGTTCCTGTAAAGAATGCTCACCACAGGTCCTGTTCAACAAAGGAGACAGAAGGAGATGCCGGGCTACGCGATCAAGTGGACTAAGGTGAGTTAAATTATTTTATTATTATTTTTAACCCTTCCGGCGCTGTTTTACTATGCATTCTGTATTCAGAATGCTATTATTTTCCCTTATAACCATGTTATAAGGGAAAATAATAATGATCGGGTCTCCATCCCGATCATCTCCTAGCAACCGTGCGTGAAAATCGCACGTGCTTGCGGATGCTTGCGATTTTCACGCAACCCCATTCACTTCTATGGGGCCCGCGTTGTGTGAAAAACGCAGAATATAGAGCATGCTGCGATTTTCACGCCTCGCACAAGTGATGCGTGAAAATCACCGCTCATCTGAACAGCCCCATAGAAATGAATGGGTCGGTATTCAGTGCGGATGCAATACGTTCACATCACGCATCGCATCCGCGCGGAATACTCGCCCGTGTGAAAGGGACCTTAAAGTGTTAACAAAGTTTGTAAAATAAGTTTTGAATACCTTGAGGGGTGTAGTTCCCAAAATGGGGTCAATTTTGTGGAGTTTCTACTCTAGGGGTGCATCAGGGGGGCTTCAAATGGGACATGGTGTAAATAAACCAGTCCAGCAAAATCTGCCTTACAGAAACCATATGGTGTTCCTTTTCTTCTGCGCCCTGCTGTGTGCCCGTACAGTAGTTTACGACCACATATGGGGTGATTCTATAAACTACAGAATCAGGGTAATAAATATTGTTATGGTTGGCTGTTAACCCTTGCTTTGTTAATGGAAAAAAATTATTAAAATGGAAAATTTACCAAAAAATTTAAATTCAGAAATTTCATCTCCATTTGCCAATAACTCTTGTGGAACACCTAAAGGGTTAACAAAGTTTGTAAAAATCTGTTTTGAATACCTTGAGGGGTGTAGTTTCCAAAATGGGGCATTTTTGGATGGTTTCTATTATGTAAGCCTCACAAAGTAACTTTCAGGACACATGACGTACCGGTACGGCATGTTGTCCCGGTACTTAAGGGCACCTGACGTACCGGTACGTCATATGTATTTCCGATCACCGCCGCCCGGCGGGCGGTGATCGGAAAAAGGTGCCTGCTCAAATCATTGAGCAGGCACCTTGGCTAAATGCGCGGGAGGGGGGGGTCCAGTGACCCCCCCGTGTCGGCGATCGCCGCAAACCACAGGTCAATTCAGACCTGCGGTTTGCGGCTTTTTCATGTGGTTGAGGGCGGCGGTGCCATCGGGTCCCCGTGGGGCTTTAGGGGGGACCCGATGGCATGGAAGGCAGTGCGGCATGGATTAACACAGTAAAAAAATTTAAATAAAAACTGTGCTAAAATTTTTTTGTCACCTTACATCACAAAAAGTGTAATAGCAAGCTATCAAAAAGTCACACGCACCCCAAAATAGTGCCAATCAAACCGCCATCTCATCCCGCAAAAATCATACCCTACCCAAGATAATCGCCCAAAAACTGAAAAAAATTTGGCTCTCAGACTATGGAACATGATTATAAAACATGATTTTTTTGGCTTCAAAAATGAAATCATTACGTAAAACTTACATAAATAAAAAAATGTAAACATATTAGGTATCGCAGCGTCCATAATAACTTGCTCTATAAAAATATCACATGACCTAACTCCTCAGATGAACACCGTAAAAAATAAAAACTGCTAAATCAACCATTTTTTGTCAACTAAGGGCGGGGCGGGACCCGGTGCAGTCACTCTACTCTTACACCGGGCCCCGCCGCTCACCGCAGTATTTATAAACATGAATCCTTATCCTGTTATTAAGTTTAACTAACGCTGCGCTCTCCCATGTTCCCCTGTATCCCCACAGCACTTACGAACAAGCTTCAATAGCAGGCAGAGCGGACGGCAGCAGTAACGTCACTCACTGACGTCGCGTGCGTGCTCCTCCCACTTTATGAATGAAGCAGGCGGAGCAGACGCGCAACGTCAGTGAGTGACATTACTGCTGCCGTCCGCTCTGCCTGCTATTGAAGCTTGTTCGTAAGTGCTGTGGGGATACATGGGAACATGGGAGAGCGCAGCGTTAGTTAAACTTAATAACAGGATAAGGATTCATGTTTATAAATACTTCGGTGAGCAGAGGGCCGGTGTATTGGGGGACACTGTTATGAGGGGGATCTGTGGATGACATATAGCAGTGTCATCCACAGATCCCCCCCATAACAGTTCCATCCACAGATCCCCCACCCCATAACAATGCTATCCACAGATCCCCCCACCCCATAACAATGCCATCCACAGATCTCCCACCCCATAGCAGTACCATCCACAGATCTCCCACACCATAGCAGTGCCATTCACAGATCCCCCATAACAGTGCCATCCACAGATCCTCCATAACAGCGCCATCCACAGATCTCCCATAACAGCGCCATCCACAGATCCCCCATAACAGCGCCATCCACAGATCCCCCATAACAGCGCCATTCACAGATCCCCCATAACAGTGCCATCCACAGATCCCCCATAACAGTGCCATCCACAGATCCCCCATAACAGTGCCATCCACAGATCCCCCACATGAAAATGCGTCATCCACAGATCCCCCATAATAGTGTCATGCACAGACCACCATTAATTCAAAACCCAACAAAAGCACACCATTTGGTTAAAAATATTTTTTTTCTTATTTTCCTCCTCAAAAATCTAGGTGCGTCTTATAGGCCGGTGCGTCTTATAGAGCGAAAAATACGGTAGGTATCGCCGCGTCCGTGTCAACCTGGTCTATAAAAATACCACATGATCTAACCTGTCAGATGAATGTTGTAAATAACAAAAAATAAAAACGGTGCCAAAACAGCTATTTCTTGTTACCTTGCCTTACAAAAAGTGTAATAAAGAGCAACCAAAAATCATATGTACCCTAAAATAGTACCAACAAAACTGCCACCCTATCCCGTAGTTTCTAAAATGGGATCACTTTTTTGGAGTTTCTACTCTAGGGTGCATCAGGGGGACTTCAAATGGGACATGGTGTCAAAAAACCAGTCCAGCAAAATCTGCCTTCCAAAAACCGTATGGCATTCCTTTCCTTCTGCGCCCTGCCGTGTGCCCGTACATCGGTTTACGACCACATATGGGGTGTTTCTGTAAACGACAGCATCAGAGCCATAAATATTGAGTTTTGTTTGGCTCTTAACCCTTTCTTTGTAACTGGAAAAAAATTATTAAAATGGAAAATCTGCCCAAAAAGTTCAATTTTGAAATTGTATCTCTATTTTCCTTAATTCTTAGTTTTGAATACCTTGAGTGGTGTAGTTTCTAGAATGGCGTAACTTTTTTGGAGTTTCTACTCTAAGGCCCCTTTCACACGGGCGAGTATTCCGCGCAGATGCGATGCGTGAGGTGAACGCATTGCACCCGCACTGAATCCTGACCCATTCATTTCTATGGGGCTGTGCACACGAGCGGTGATTTTCACGCATCACTTGTGCGTTGCGTGAAAATCGCAGCATGCTCCTCTTTGTGCGTTTTTCACGTAACGCAGGCCCCATAGAAATGAATGGGGTTGCGTGAAAATCGCAAGCATCCACAAGCAAGTGCGGATGCGGTGCGATTTTCACGCAGGTGACGATCGGGATGGGGACCCAATCATTATTATTTCCCTTATAACATGGTTATAAGGGGAAATAATAGCATTCTGAATACAGAATGCATAGTACAATAGGGCTGGAGGGGTTAAAAAAATAATAATTTAACTCACCTTAATCCACTTGTTCGCGCAGCCAGCATCTCTTCTGTCTTCATCTGTGCTGTGAGCAATAGGACCTTTGATGACGTCACTACGCTCATCACATGATCCATCACCATGGTGATGGACCATGTGATGAACGCAGTGATGTCATCAAAGGTCATATTGCTCACAGATGAAGAAAGAAGAGATGCCGGCTGCGCGAACAAGTGGATTAAGGTGAGTTATTATATATATTTTTTTTTTAACCCCTCCAGCCCTATTGTACTATGCATTCTGTATTCAGAATGCTATTATTTTCCCTTATAACCATGTTATAAGGGGAAATAATACAATCTACACTACAACTAACCCAAACCTGAACTTCTGTAAAGAAGTTCGGGTCTGGGTACCACAGTCGGTTATTTATCATGCGTGCTCGCGATAAAAAATGAACATTGGAACGCAATCGCAGTCAAAACTGACTGCAATTGCGTTCCTACTCGCGTGGGTTTGCCGCAATGCACCGGGACGCATCCGGACCTAATCCGGACACGCCCATGTGAAAGTGGCCTAAGGGTGCATCAGGGGGACATGGTGTTAAAAAAAATAGTCCAGCAAAATCTGCCTTCCAAAAACCGTATGGCATTCCTTTACTTCTGCGCTCTGCCGTGTGCCCATACAGCGGTTTACGACTACATATGGGGTGTTTCTGTAAACTACAGAATCAGAGCCATAAATATTGAGTTTTGTTTGGCTGTTAACCCTTGCTTTGTAACTTGAATAAAATTATAAAAATGGAATATCTGCCAAAAAAGTGAAATTTTGAAATTGTATCTCTATTTTGCATTAATTCTTGTGGAACACCTAAAGGGTTAACAAAGTTTGTAAAATCAGTTTTGAATACCTTGAGGGGTGTAGTTTCTAGAATGGCGTAATTTTTGGGTGGTTTCTATTATGTAAGCCTCACAAAGTGACTTCAGACCTGAACTCGTCCTTGAAAATGGGTTTTTGAAAATTTCTGAAAAGTTTCAAGATTTGCTTCTATATTTCTAAGCCTTGTAACATCCCCAGAAAATAAAATGTCATTCCCAAAATTATCCAAACATGAAGTAGACATATGGGGAATGTAAAGTAATAACTATTTTTGGAGGTATTACTATGTATTATAGAAGTAGAGAAATTGAAACTTGGAAATTTGCAATTTTTTTTTATTTTTTTAAAAATTTGGTATTCTTTTATAAATAAAAATGAAATTTTTTTACTTCATTTTACCAGTGTCATGAAGTACAATTTGTGATGAAAAATCAATCTCAGAATGTCCTGGATAAGTCAAAGCGTTTTAAAGTTATCAGCACTTAAAGTGACACTGGTCAGATTTGCAAAAAATGGCTTGGTCCTTAAGGTGAAATAGGGCTGAGTCCTTAAGCGGTTAAAGTTAATCAGAAAGTTATGTGTACCCAAAAATAGCGCCATTAAAAACTACAACTTGCCGCGCAAAAAACAAGCCCTCATAAAGCTACATAGATGGAAAAATAAAAAATTATAGCTCTTGGAACGTGACGATTTAAAAAAGAAGAAAAACGCTTGGTATGTAAGGCCCAAAAAAGGCTGGTCACTAAAGGGTTAATTATATGGTCCCTGTGCAACAACCATGTAAAAAATGTGCTTAAATTATGTACCAATTAGTATATTTTCAACTATGATAACATTTTAGCAAAGAATTAGTGACCAGCATTTGGGGGGCATGGAATATTATAGACAGAAAAAGACCAACATTCAAATAGTCGATTAAAGATATTTGTTTAAAAGAGCAAGCCCGTAGATCATGTCAAAATGATACTTTTAGGGCCATGTCTGGACACTAAGGCCCAAAATAAAATAAATGTGAAGTATGAAGATGTTTGTAAACTGAATAAAATCAACAGTTCAAAAAGGTGTTGTCCACTTTTTTTTTTGTTACTACAGTATTGTGATTGTCCATATTACCTCCTTTGCTGTCTTGGTTCCTCTTTCAATCACTTTTTTCCAGGAGGGGTTACCACTTCCTCTGCAATTATCTGAGTCTACTGTTTTAGACATCTTTTTGTCTCAAATTTCTGGCCAATTTTAAACCATTATGGAATTATCTTAAAATATTATGCTTGCTAATTGAATGCTAGACATGTCTTTTAAACTTTTTCTTTTTTGGGTGTTCAGATATGGTTTTACATGTTTGGTTGATAAATATAATTTTGTCATATAGCCAGAGTTGTGAGTTTTTTTGTTTGCTTTTTTGTTTTTCCGTTCGTGACACAATTTTTTAAAGAGGTTGTCCGTTTTTTTTACATTGATGCTTAGGGATGAACGAAGTGAGCTTCGGATCCAAGATCCCAAGTCGCTTCGCTCCAAACTTCATTTAAATTCTGTACAGAGATTCGTCTCCGTACAGCATTAAAATATATGGGCTCCCGTGAGGCAAATTTGTTATCACTGAAGTCTTGCTGGACTTTGTTGAATAACTTCGGGATTCGATTTTTGAACTTAAAAAACATTTTAAAACTTGGTTCCGAAGTTGGCTGAAGCCGACTTTGGATACCTGTTTTAAAATGGTTTTCAAGATGAATAATCAAATACCGAAGTAATTTACCGAAGTTTCGTGAGACTTTGGTAATAACTAATTTTTTTAATGCTGAATGGAGACGAATCTCCATACAGCATTAAAATCTAGGATCCGAGGAGGCGCATGCGCATAGCCTGAGGAGGAGGACATGCTTCTCTGAGCTCCGTGCCGCGAGCCGAACTAATCCCTCTACAAGCGCCGCTTTAACGGCTCCACAAGCCTTCAAACTTGGTGCCCGACAACCCGAGAATGTCCCGCAACAGAGGGAAATCGAGAACGATGAATACACCGGCGCCATCACAGACTTTACCTGAACTCTTCAGAAGTACTGGGCGCTCTGCAATGGTGGATCCCTCTCCAGCTAGCCCCGCCTCCTTCACTAATAGCGGCTGCATGCCGGAGCCACAAGGCCAACAACAAGGCCAGGCAGAACTCTTTGCCAACATCGCTGCTCTGTTTCGTACAGAACTTTCTCAGGCAGTGGCGGAGTTTACACGTCAAATCCAGGATCTGGGGCAACGGGTCTCTAGTTCAGCTCTAGCACTGATGATATTGCAGACGCATTAGGCTCCGACAGAGTAGACATCAATTCGCATGCAGCACAACTGGAGGCGCTGGAATCCAAGATAGAGGACCTTGAAAACCGGTCCCACAGAGGAAACCCCCATGTAAGGGGTCTGCCCGAATCATATCTGGACTTACAAACCACCATGACAACTTTATTTACGGCCCTCCTGCCGCAAACGGAGCAAAACCGCCTGAAAATCGACAGGGTCCACAGGGCTTTGGGGAAGCCCCGCTCGAATGATCTACCTAGGGACGTGGTCCTAAAATTCCATCACTCTGAAGTCAGAGAGCTGATCCTGGCTGCAGCCAGAAATATCCCGGAGTTGCCGGGCCTACCTCCATCTGTGCACCTGTATGCGGACCTTGCACCATCTGCCCTCCGTCGACGCCGAGAGCTGAGACCGGTGACGCAAGCACTGCAGAAGGCTCAAGTGAAGTACAGATGGGGCTTCCCCTTCGCACTGTCTTTTCAGCTCAACTCTCGGAACCACACAGTCCGATCACTATCAGAGGGTTTGGAGACACTGCAGCGAGTGGGAATACCGCATGACCACCGGGACGGACCGGAGGCTGCCCCCAAGCCTCAAAGACCAGCTAGGATCTGGACCATGGTAGCACCCACATCAGGCACTGCGAACCGCTCACCCAGGACCTGAACTGCTGAGACCGGGGTGCCATGATCTACTTGATGGACCGACGTTTACGTACCATCGACACATTGAGACGCAAGTGTTGCCCTCTTTTTCAAAGTTTTGCTTTTCTATAAGTTTTTTAATAGTTGCTTTATCCTACTGAC
This sequence comes from Bufo bufo, assembly GCF_905171765.1. Lineage (NCBI taxonomy): Eukaryota > Metazoa > Chordata > Amphibia > Anura > Bufonidae > Bufo > Bufo bufo. The sequence continues at coordinate 323,999,921 of NC_053391.1, forward strand.
TTTTGGAGTCCTATATCAGGGATTCGGCTTAGTGGACTTTCATGTTGCCTCATGTAAAAGGGTTGATGGAGATGGAGATTCGCGCCATTTCCGGGCGAGACTTCCTCTCACCCAACCCGCCATCATGTGCTGACTTGGTTCAGCTTTTGCCATACTATGCAGTTTATGCATCTGATTTATTGTTAAACGTTTTGTTTTCTGACTTTTGTTCTAGAGATCACCCAATTTGCAACATTGATAAGGTCCTACATATATGTGTAGGGGTGAGGGTGGAGGTTCATGAGATAGAGGACGTCTCCTACTTTAGCACACACGTGAGCTTCTCATACTACATCGGTAATGTATAAAATATTATCCCATAATGTGCGGGGCTTGAACTCGCCTAGAAAACAGAAAACAGCATTTGCTGTGTATCTGAAACATAAACCTGACGTCCTTTGTCTACAGGAATCGCACTATACACCCGGGTCACATCCGAAATTTTTTCACTCACAGTACTGCAGGTATTTGTCATCTATCTACCAATCAAAAAGCAGGGGTGTGATAACGTTGCTAAAAAATTATTTCCCGATGTCAGTGACGCAATCGATCCTCGACCCCAATGGGAGATTTGTTATTTTGCTGGGAACATACAGGGAGGAAACATTATGTCTTGTCAATGTGTATGCACCCAATGAAGATCCTATATCATTCCTGGGGGAGAATGGAACCATTATTGAATCCCTCACATATCACAAGATCATTTGGTGTGGGGACTTTAACCTTACTATTAACCCTGTATTGGACCATTCCCCCACCACCACCCAGCCACGTCCACGCTCACACGAGATCAAGATTCAAAAGGTCTTAGAGTCCTTAACTATAGCTGACACGTGGAGGGAACATAATGGACCACAAAGGAGTTACACATATTACTCACAGTTATATACACGCATCGACATGATATTCACCTCAACGATCCTTCTCCCCTATGTCTCATACTCTAGACATATCCTCTCCTCCTGGTCGGACCATGACATGGTGTTGACCGAAATAGCTATAGCTGATCGTACTTATGCGTGGAGACTAAACGTGAAGACTAAACGAGTCCTTATTGACACGCCCTGGACTGGTTGATCAGCTTCAAAAAGATATCCAGTTTTTTTTTGTGGGTAATGTTACTTCTGAATCTGACCCTATGATAGTGTGGCTAGCCCACAAAGCTTTTATGAGGGGAAAACTTATCAGTGTAGCCTCATGCATGAAGCGAGAATGTACAGAAGCCCAAAGAGCTTTGGAGGCTAAACTTGAAAGATTGGTACGGGCACATCAGAGACCCCCCTCCCTATATCTCCTGAAGGCCATTAAAGACACTAAACTGCAATTGAATGCTATCCTTTCTAACAATACAGAGAAAGCCCTATGTTGGACAGCATCATATTACTACGATTATATAGATACGCAAACAAACCCGACAAGATGCTAGCCTCCCAACTTAAGGCAAAACAGAAAATAAACCAGGTCTTTCAGTTACGTACGTGTTCGGGCCAACTTACCTCTAACCCAGACACTATACACCACACGTTTCACACCTTTTATCAGAAACTATACTCTACTCCCAGCACTCCCTCCGATTCCCACATTCAGGACTTCTTATCATCTGTGTCTATGCCCGGATAACTTCAGAAACCTCGTTAGAACTAGGTAGACCGATATCCAGTGACGAAGTTGTGTATACTATAAACAACCTGAAGATAGGTAAAGCCCCTATGGATGGTTTTTCGGCGCTATACTATAAAAAATTCGCCCCTTTCCACACATATTGCTAATTATTGCAACCTCTTGCTACAAGGACATACACCCCCAGCAGAATTTCTACAGGTCTATATTACAGTTATCCCTAAACCCAACAAGGATCCTCTGCACCCATCCAACTACAGACCCATATCCCTTCTTAATCTAGACAACAAGATATTTACATCCATCTTGGCCCGTCGGTTAAACACCATTTTGCCAGATCTTATACACAAAGACCAGGTAGGGCTCATACCTGGACGAGAAGCCCCTGACAATATTAGGAAGGTTTGGAATCTCATCCAAGAAGCTAATAGGAAAAATATCCCTTTAGCACTGTTGGCTTTAGATATAGAAAAATCCTGTGATTCGGTTACATGGGATTACCTTTACAAAGTCCTATCTAGAATGGGAGTGGGCGGCCCGTTTCTCGCAGCAATAAGTTCTTTATATTCTTGCCCTGAGGCACACCTTAAACTCCCCACCTCTTGCCCATCCCCTATACGGATATGCAGAGGTACACGACAAGGATGCCCCTTATCCCCAGCCCTATTTGCCATGGCAATAGAACCCTTGGCCATCCACATTAGAAACAACCCTGATATCACAGGATTAACTGTAGAAGGGACGGAATATAAATTAAACTTATTTGCTGACGACTTACTAATGTCCGTTACTAATCCCATTATGTCATTCCCAACTCTGCTGCATCTACTGCAAACCTTTTCAGAGGTGTCTGGCCTTAAAATTAATCACAACAAGTCGGAAATACTCCTCTGTAATATCCCCCCACAAACGAAAGAACTATTGCTAAGAAATTTCCCCTTTCAGCACAAGTTACATTATATTTCATATCTAGGGACGCTGTTACCAACCAAAATTGACCTGGTATATAGAACTAATTTTCTTCCGATGTACCGTAAAATCAAACACGACTTGAATTCTTGGGGCTCTCTACCGGTCTCATGGGTAGGCAGGATACATATAATTAAAATGGTAGTCCTTCCGAGACTTTCATACTTGTTTAGGACGCTCCCAGTCCCTGTTCCCTCCACCGACTTAAAGTCCCTACAGAAGGACATTATGAAGTTCATCTGGGCTAACAAGAGACCATGCATCCCTAAATCAACTATGTGTAGGCACAAAGTACAGGGGGGCTTATCAGTTCCAGATTTGCTGAAATATTATAGGGCAGCAAGACTGGCCCAGCTGTTCTTAACGCATTTAGAAAGGAAGAAACAGCCACTCTGGGTCACACTAGAGATGTCATATATGGCACCCTATACTTGGACTGCTTTGATATGGACAGTACCCTCGCTACCACCAGTCATCCGCACTAAATCCCTCTTATCACATTACTCATTACTCCTCTGGAGATCAGTGCGATTTAAGTATAAATTGCAATCTACACCATCCCCATTAACTCCTATATTTGGTAATCCACTGTTTCTCCCGGGTTTGCAACACACCGCTTTTACTTGGTGGATCAACAAAAACCTCTGTTCCCTACATAAATTCCTGTGGCGGGGAAAATTGGAATCAATGGGCGACTTCGTAGACAAACACTCCCCCCCCCCCCACAGGGGAACACTTCAATGTCAATAGGATATTCTCCTTTCTACAGTCATTGATGGGAACCACCCAAAAACTAGAATTTACCCCTTTTGAAAGAATGATGGCTTACTCCCTATATAAACAGGGGCTACTATCCAGAATATATGGACTGCTCGACATTCATCTAGAAGGGGTAAAACTCCGATATATGCTAGCGTGGGAAAGCGACATGGGTACAGAATCCTCCATATCTAGGTGGCATCAGCGCTCCCAAACGCTTACGAAGGGCTCTTGGCAGGTCACACTGGCAGAAACCTCTATACAAATTTTGCATAGAACGTACATGGTGCCGTCCAGGTTGCATCGTATGTACCCGGAGGTATCCCCGAAATACTTCAGAGGATGTGACATGGACGGCACGATGCTACACATCTGGTGGATCTGTGCAGTGATCAGGCATTTCTGGGATCAGATCTGTACTTTAATCGCAATGACCCTGGATTGCAATTACCCCACCACACTCTCACTCTGTCTATTAGGCAAAATACAGATAAAACAGAAAGTCAGTCCTGTGTCCCAACACGGACAGTTACTTGCGCTGCTGCTGGTCCCGGGATAGTGTGGTAGGTTTCACACTGGCAAAGTCAAGTCAATAGGTTTTGGAACCGCGCTGCTGGAAACTATGTATTCCGGTCACAGGTGGATGGTACAAGGGTGTCAGCCCCTCTCCTCGACAACCAAAGGATACGGTCCTCCCAGACCTCCTCCTCTACAAGATTTAAGGAGATAGGCAAGATAGTGAAGCACCCTTGAGAATATTATTCTAAAAGGTTTTATTCTACTTACAACAGGTCAGTAGACAAAAGGCATAAAAATACAAAGTGATCGTCACGTTCCTGCCCGACCCGGGTTTCGCTACCTCGCTTCTTCAAGGGCGATGACTGAGCATGCTCACAATCGAGCCCTATAAATAGCCCAGCTGTCTCATTATTCAAGCGGGTGTGGTTCCGATCCGTATAGTATGTTTTCAAAATAACAGTTTTACAACATATAACATAAAATTACACTCATTAGTATTTTTAGTGCAATCACCTTTAAAATATAGACATAAAAATACACACGGGAGCAGATTGTTCCTCCCTATTGCCAGTTCATATAAAAGCCCTTTCGGGTTACCGCTAATATCCATACTCAATATATAAATTCAGCCTCTTTATAGGAATCTATCCCCCACATAGTCTTCTCGTGTCCTAAACATATTCCAACTCAATCTATTATAGTAGTCCTATCATCCTATACATTCCATCCACTCCTAGAATGTTATACCGATATTCTCCACCTACTCCCGGAGCGTCATTCAGCTGATCTCCGCCCCCTCCTGGAGCGTCACTCCACAAGACGCCGTCCGATCCTGGGGCGTCACTCAGGTGGTCTCCGCCCACTCCTGGAGCGTCACTCAGAAGGACGCCACCCACTTCGGTAGCGTCATTCAGGTATTCTCGACCCCGCCTCCACCTCTGACATTCCTATCACGAGGCGTCATGGTCCAATGGAGCAGCCAGGAAACCTGACGTCACCCAAAGGTCCTTAGGAGGCCAGGTAGAGAACAGCCGAACGGCGTCACCGGTAAGATCGTTTTACAATAAGCATGGTTTTAGGTCAAATTCGATGTTGAGCCCTCTGGGTTGTAGGGTTCCTAGCTGGTAAATCCACTCCACCTCTTTTCTATTGATTTGTGCCAGCGAGTCCCCTCCACGCCAGTGTGGCTTAACAATTTCAACTCCAGCGAATTTTAACCCTTGCGGATTTTTTCCATGCAATAATTTAAAGTGTGCTGATACACTATGGGTCATTAGACCTTTTTTGATGTTCCGTAGGTGTTCTTGTATCCTAACCTTCAGCTTCCTAATTGTCCGTCCCACGTACTGGAGCCCACAAGGGCATTCCAGTACGTAGATTATGCCCTCATTTTCGCACGAACAGTTGTTCTTTATACGAAATTCGACCCCATTCTTTTTAGACACTATATGTTTAATATTTATTTGACGATCTTTGGAGTTCCGATTTCTACAACCTGCACAAAATCCACACCAGGTAAATTTTCCTTCTTTTTTCACCTTTACATTAACTGGGGGTATGGCACTACGTACGAGTTTCTCTCTAATATTAGTCGCTTTTTTAAAAATAAAAGAGGGATTCGCGGGTATTATTTTTCCTATTGTTGGATCATTTTTTAAAACTCCCCAGTTCTTTTTCACCATTTTCTTGATGTTATCTGACATGGAGCAGAATTTGGTCACAAATGAAAATCTGTAGTCCCTATTTTCCTTTTCCACTATTCCTTTTGTATGTTCCTTTCTTCCCCTTGTTTCCATCTCTACGTTCTGTATACATACATCTAGATTAGCCTCATCATATCCTCTCTCCACAAATCTATTTTTTAACACCCCACATTGTGTTCTATATTCACTCAATTCTGTACAGTTACGGGCCATCCTCTTGAACTGTCCTTTCGGAATGTTCCTGAGCCATGGGCCGTAATGACAGCTCTTCATATCAATATAGGAGTTCACGTCTGTTTCTTTAAAATAGGAGCTGGTGAGAAAACGCCCATTTTCCATCCGGATACATAAATCAAGAAAATTAACGCTTGTATTGCTGATTTCCCCCACAAATCGTAGATTCCAACTATTATGGTTCAATTGAGAGATGAACGACTCGAGTACCTCCCTCCCTCCCTCCCTCCCACACTAGGAGACAGTCATCAATATATCTCCTCCAGAAGGTCAATTGGCCCCCTGGAGTGTCTGCTCCTAGTGTGGGAAGGATGAAGTTCTCCTCCCAAGCCCCCATAAAAATATTAGCAAAGCTGGGGGCGAATTTCGCCCCCATCGCAGTGCCAATGCACTGTACATAGTGTGAGTCTTTGAACCAAAAATTGTTGTAATCGAGGCAATAACTGAGGCATTCCAAAATAAAGTTACCCTGCTGGTTCCCCATTTTAGCATCATTTCTGATTCTATTCTCCACCGCCTCCATTCCCAATTTTTTGGGGATAACTGTGTACAGGGATGCCACATCAATTGTGGCCATCCATGTATTCACAGTGGGGGGGTTAAGATCTTTGATGAACTCCAGCACAGACCCAGTATCTTTCAAATGGGAGGGGTTTTGCAAAACATATCCTTGTAAGTAAAAGTCAATGTATTCCGTGACTCTGCACGTCAATGAGTTGAGCCCCGAAATTATCGGTCTCCCCGGGGGGTCTACTGGATTTTTATGGACCTTGGGCAGATGATATATCACCGGCACCAAGGGAAAAGGGATGGTGAGATAATTAAACTCTTTTTTGTTTAATATTCCTTTTTTGAGGCCCCCTGTTAGTATACCATCAGGAATCTGTTTATATTCCTGGGTAGGGTTATTCTTCAATTTCTTATAAGTTGTTATATCAGACACCAATCTTGCCATTTCGGCCTCATATTTTTCTTTGTTCATTACAACCACCCCTCCCCCTTTATCTGCCGGCTTTACAATTATATCCGGATTTTTTTCCAGATCTTTGAGAGCTTTTCTCTCTTTATAGGTGAGATTATATGTCACCTTCTCCATATCCATCTCTTCCAGCTCTTTTAACAATCCAGTTTTAAATGCCTCCACACATTCGTTATTTGGGTTTTTCGGAAAAAACTTAGATTTTTCTTTCATTTGAGTATGCAGAATCACTTCATTACTATCATCTGGCTTAGTGATCCCCACCCCAGGGTTCGCATTCTGCGGTGCAGGGTTATTAATCCAATATTTGGCCATATTTATTTTCCGGATAAATTTATGTATGTCCAGAAATGCCTCAAACTTGTTAATTCTCTGGCTAGGTGCGTATTTTAGGCCCTTATTTAGGACACTCATTTACCCTTCTGTTAGGATATGGCTGCTCAAGTTGAAAATTCCTTTTAGGTCTCCTTGCTCCTTTTTGTTTTGGGGCTTATTTTTCCCTTTTCCCCGTTTTCCTCTGCCAGACTTCTTTTTTGTGGAGTCCTCATTATCTGTTCTCTTATTTCTCCTTCCCTCTGTACTCCTTTTATGCTCTGGTGGGAAAAATTCTGTTCACCTTGTTGTTTTGGGTTTGGTCTACTTCCCTCACAATTATCCCTTTTCAATTCTTCTCCGTAGCTACTACCTCCATAGTGGGCTCCTTTGTCAAAATAGCTAGAATCGTAGTTATCATAATAATTATAATTATCTTGTGATCTCCATTTCGGTTTTCCTTTGTACCCTCCCCCTTGGTGTGGCTGTCTGTACGGTTGTCTATATTGTTGTTGTCCCCTATATCCATTATTCTGTCCATAATTTCCACTAAATTGCCCTCCTCTATATCCATAATTTTGACCCCAACCCTGTTGACCTCTTTGATTATATTGATAGGACTGAGTTTGCTGATATCTATTATCGGACCATTTTCCCAACTGTGGCTCATACATATGGTCATTATCCCTATTAGGCTGATAAGTCTGCTCTTGGTTTCTAGGTTCATAACCATGATTGCGCTGCGGTATATACTCATTGGCTTGTTGGTTATAATTATTCTTAAAAGCCTTTTGTTTCCCAACTCCATTTTCTGGTTTCCTAAAACCTCCAGTGTAGTTTCCTGGATTAGGATTACTATCACTGTATTCACCCACAGGTGCCGAATTTAACATAGTTTCCTCTACATTTTTTTGTTTATTTTTCCATTTATATACCATATTCATTTTATAATCATTGCATATTTTGGCATATTTCTTTTGTTTCTTACTCCTTATTTCTTTTTCAGATTTTAAAACTGATTCTTGACATTGTTTGCTACATTTTTCATATAACTCCTTATTTGCACTCTTCATTGGTTTAATCTCTTCTTGTAATTCATCTATAGCATTGTTAATCTTCCTTAATTTACTTTTGCGAACTATGATAATATATTGCATAACTTTCCATGCACATTCATTCATTATCTTTTCCCAGCCCACTAGGTCTTCCCCCTCTTCAGTAACTAAAGGCAATTGCCATCTCAGACCCTCCGGGATCCTGCCTTCCATAAGGAACCGTTCTAAGGAGGCAATATCCCAGGTGGTTCTGATTTCCCTAGTGAACTCCCTTTCTAATTTCACAAACAATGCTCGCATGCTATCCGACCCTTTGTCGGTATCACTAGGAGTATCACAAAAAGCATCAAGATCACATTTAAAATTCGCTCTGAAATCAAAAATGTCCATGTTGCTAGCAGGATTTGACAACCTACAAATACAGGTAAAATACAGATAAAACAGAAAGTCAGTCCTGTGTCCCAACACGGACAGTTACTTGCGCTGCTGCTGGTCCCGGGATAGTGTGGTAGGTTTCACACTGGCAAAGTCAAGTCAATAGGTTTTGGAACCGCGCTGCTGGAAACTATGTATTCCGGTCACAGGTAGATGGTACAAGGGTGTCAGCCCCTCTCCTCGACAACCAAAGGATACGGTCCTCCCAGACCTCCTCCTCTACAAGATTTAAGGAGATAGGCAAGATAGTGAAGCACCCTTGAGAATATTATTCTAAAAGGTTTTATTCTACTTACAACAGGTCAGTAGACAAAAGGCATAAAAATACAAAGTGATCGTCACGTTCCTGCCCGACCCGGGTTTCGCTACCTCGCTTCTTCAAGGGCGATGACTGAGCATGCTCACAATCGAGCCCTATAAATAGCCCAGCTGTCTCATTATTCAAGCAGGTGTGGTTCCGATCCGTATAGTATGTTTTCAAAATAACAGTTTTACAACATATAACATAAAATTACACTCATTAGTATTTTTAGTGCAATCACCTTTAAAATATAGACATAAAAATACACACGGGAGCAGATTGTTCCTCCCTATTGCCAGTTCATATAAAAGCCCTTTCGGGTTACCGCTAATATCCATACTCAATATATAAATTCAGCCTCTTTATAGGAATCTATCCCCCACATAGTCTTCTCGTGTCCTAAACATATTCCAACTCAATCTATTATAGTAGTCCTATCATCCTATACATTCCATCCACTCCTAGAATGTTATACCGATATTCTCCACCTACTCCCGGAGCGTCATTCAGCTGATCTCGCCCCCTCCTGGAGCGTCACTCCACAAGACGCCGTCCGATCCTGGGGCGTCACTCAGGTGGTCTCCGCCCACTCCTGGAGCGTCACTCAGAAGGACGCCACCCACTTCGGTAGCGTCATTCAGGTATTCTCGACCCCGCCTCCACCTCTGACATTCCAATCACGAGGCGTCATGGTCCAATGGAGCAGCCAGGCTTGTCTATTAGGCGACAAGCCTTTATGGTTAACGTTCCCCAGATTTAAATTGTCGCAATTTATTTTATTGGCAGTGAGAATTCATGTAGCCTTCAAGTGGCGTACATCTTCACTCAGCTATCAGGCTGTCCTAGACAGGGTTAATAAAATACTCTTGTGTGAACGATTGACGGCAATAAAAAAATGACTCACTAGTGAATTTTGAGAAGGTATGGGAGCCTTGGTTGTCTTCGGCAAATTCTGTGGACCAAAGATACACCTTCACATTGTAATTTGATAAATGTGCACTATACAGGGCTATTTACTCTGTGTTACTGGAGTGATCTCAGTTGTATTATTAATAACTATTGGCATTGCCTATATTACTATTATCGATACAGAATGTAATAATGCATTGAAGTATTTCTATTACTATGATCTCAAATAAATGATCTTTGAAACTAAAATCTAGGATCCAAAACATACTTCGCTCATCCCTATTGATGATCTATCCTCGGGATACATCATCAATATCAGATCGGCTGGGGTCCGACCCCCAATGAGATGTTTTAAGAGAAATCAGCGCTCGTACAAGCGTTGCCTTCTCTTCAATGTTTATCTGCTCACTGTCGCAATTGCAGTGGCAGGCAGGTGTAATTAAAACTACGCAGTCCCATTCACTTCAATGGGCCGGCTCCATCCTATTCACCTGAATATGTGCCTTGTGTCACGTGTCGGGGATCCCGCGAAGGACCTCCGAGACGTCAAGCGAGCAGGAACACCGGAACAGAAAATGGAACAACGGACTTTTATTAAAGAGAACAAGCTCATGACAGGAACAGAGGCACTCAAAGTACACACAAGGAACAACGGGTGAGAACCCACTGTGCCACTGACTGGCAATACTCTGGAGGGGCGTGACTAAGCAACACCTGGTATTCACTAGAGCCTCAGATGGTGAGGATAGGCTTGGCCAAGGTAGTTGCCTGGGACTACTCCAGAGCATAAACCGAGTCAGAGGCAGCTGTCCAGACAGACCAGGAGAAACCTACGAAGGTAGTACTAGAGTCCACAGACAGACAGGCAGAGACATAGCAAAGGCAGAAGCAGTTACCTGCGCCGCAAGCGGTGTCTCGGAGGTCCTTCGCGGGATCCCCAGCACGTGACAGTATGCAGAATCAGGTGAAACCACACCGAAGTGCGGATAGAATGACCCCTAGGATCAGCAACAAGAGGACAACACCCAACAAGCAACACATAGATGGAGTACAGACAGAACTGAGCAGAGAACTGACCTACAGACAAAAGCAGGGCCGATCCTACACGGGGTGCAGTGGGTGCCCTGCACCCCAGCGCTGTCACCCGAAAGGCGCCGAGCGAGCCGCCGGGACTTTTTTTTTTTTGACTTTTTTTTAATTTTATTTTATAATGCCCGCAGTGGCGTAGCTATAGGGGTCGCAGCGGTCGCAATTGCGACCGGGCCCCTGAGTCAGGGGGGCCCACAGGGCCCCCTCAAGCCAGGAGAACGCAGCCGCAGCTGAATAACTAAGATACAGGGGGCGGAGCGGAGGCCGAGAGGAGAGGCCCTGTGTGACGCGCACTGTGCAGGGCAGCTGGGCAGGCGAAGTGAGGAGGAGGGGCCGGGGGAGCGGCTTCAATTGAGGTGCGACGCAGGACTTAGTCACGTACCTCACTGTGACCTCCTGCGTCGGATCTCGCGAGATGACGCGGCGCGGGAAGGCACAGTGAGTGAGGCATGATGACCGCCTGTACCAGGATGCCACAAGCTGTGAAGGAGAGAGAGGTAAGTATTAATTATTATTTTTTTTTTATGTACCCTACGTTCTACCCTTATTGCAGAGGCACTGGGGGCACGAGAGGAGGACCACTGACAGTACTCAGTCAGTGGACATCATAGTATTAATAAGAGTGGAGACTGGAGAGACTACCATTATATTAATAATAAAGAGGGGGCTATTATATTAACAACGAGGGGGACATTATATTATTAATAAAGAGGGGGTCATTACATTAATAACAAAGAGGGGGCCATTATATTAATAAAGAGGGGGCCACTACATTAATAACAAAGAGGGGGTCATTATATTAATAAAGAGGGGGCCATTATATTAATAACAAAGAGGGGGCCAATACATTATTATTAATATAATGGCCCCCTATTTATTATTAATATAATGTCCCCCTATTTATTATTAATATAATGTCCCCCTCTTTATTATTAATATAATGGCCCCTCTTTATTATTAATGTAATGCCCCCTCTTTATTATTAATGTAATGGCCCCCTCTTTATTATTAATATAATGGCCCCCTCTTTATTATTAATGTAATGCCCCCTCTTTATTATTAATGTAATGCCCCCTCTTTATTATTAATGTAATGGCCCCCTCTTTATTATTAATGTAATGGCCCCCTCTTTATTATTAATGTAATGGCCCCCTCTTTATTATTAATGTAATGACCCCCTCTTTATTATTAATGTAATGGCCCCCTCTTTATTATTAATGTAATGGCCCCCTCTTTGTTATTAAAGAGGGGCCATTATATTAATAATAAAGAGGGGGCCATTACATTAATGATGAAGAGGGGGCCATTATAATATACAGGGGGAATAATATTATGAGGATTGGGGGACTACCTGTCTGGCTCTAGCACAGTATTGGGGGGCAGCAGGATGAGTTGTTGAGACACCAGGAAGGAGAGGATGAGAGTAAAGTGAGGAACCTAAAAAATAATCTGTGAAACTCTGCAGAGACGAGAAGCGGCTGAAAGAAGGTGTCATGGCGGTCTTATCTCTGGATGAAGACGTCGAGGAAAGTGTACATCACAGGAGACGTCACTGGATGTAACAGGTATGGTGCGGCATTCTCCTGTAATAATATTACCCATGCACATATCTGTTTCTCGGTAGGGTAAGGGGTATATAGAATTTGACCCACACTGCCGCATCCGGCCCCAGACTTCAGGTAACACTGTGTTCTGAATTCTGGGGCCTAACTAAGGGGTATCAGGGGACATTATTATACAGGGGTAATATAACTTATATTACCCCTGTATAGTGTACCCTGATACCCCTTAGTTATATTACCCCCTGTATAATTTACCTGATACCCCTCAGTTATATTACCCCTGTATAATGTCCCCCATAACAGTGTGTGTTATCCACAGATCTCCCATAACAATGTGTCATCCACAGATCTCCCATAACAATGTGTCATCCACAGATCCCCCAAATTATTTTAAAAACCTGCTGTTTCTCTAGATGACCTTATGTTTATGGTAGTGATAATAGAGTCTCAATGGTCTATAAAAGCAGCTACACTATTTTTACAGACCTTTGAGACTCTATTAACACTACTATTAACTATTAACATAAGGTCATCTAGAGAAAAAGCAGGTTTTTAAAATTCTTATTTTTCCCATTTAGGTGTTAGAGCAATCTAATTAAAGTTATGTTTTAACACCTAAAGAGAAAGAAAAAATAAATAAAAACCTACGGTTTCTATAGATGACCTTATGTTGATAGTAGTGTTAATAGAGCTTCAATGCTTTGTAAAAATAGTGTAGCTGCTTTTATAGACCCTTGAGACTCTATTACCACTACATTGTAAAGGGGAGGAGTTAGTAAGATAACCACGCCCATGTGGGGGCGCCAGAAATATTTCTGCACCCAGGCGCCTGTGACCCTAGGATGGGCCCTGGACAAAAGCACAAACACCGACCCCCAGCAACCAGCTCACAGGGAGATAAGGTTGCCTAATGAGGGCACCTGGGAGGACACACACCTGGAAACAACACAGGGAAATTAACTCTTCCAGGTCAGGGAGAAACAGAACCCTGCAGTACGGAGCATTGCCCATGGCAACCAGGAACACGGAACCAGAATACAGGAACAGAAATTCAGATACAGTCAAAGCGGTACACATACACACACACACATGCATGGGCAGAGTACACATTGGCTACCGCAGCCAGCACACAGCCCCTAGCAACCAGCCTACACAGAAACCTGCAGCCAGTACGCAAGGGGACGTGCAGCCAGCTTACACGCAACACACGTCATGGTTAACCGCACCGTGACACCTTGTATTATCTTTTTCTACATGGTAAATGACATTTTCTAAAGTGAGATCGGTCTCCATACAGCATTAAAATGTACGGCCTCCGATGGGGCGAAGTGAGTTATTCCCGAAGTCTTGCGAGGCTTTGGCGAATAACTTCTGTATTTGATTTTTAAACTGGAAAACCAGTTTAAAACTTGGACCCGAACTTGGGTTTGGTTCTGACTGTTACCGTGGATGGGTACCTAACTTTAAATCTATTTCTATGTCTATGAAAGTCAGACAGGCATAGCACCTTTCTATAAAGTATGAGCTATTTACAAACTAATACTCTAATATAATCTAATATAAAATCAGAGGTTCTTATCAGATATATTTTTTGATCAAAAAGTACCTGGGCGCATCCACCAACTGCAAGGTGATCTCTATATGGATGGGTATCTAACTCTAAACCTATTTGTATACCTTTTGGTGGCAGCAGGTCATTAGCACTCTGGGCATCTACTTTAACCTGGTAAAATTAAGATGCCCATAAAAACACTAACTGCTACCATTATTACCTCTCATGGTAAGCAGGTAATAGCCTGTTGAGTCATTCTGTGTCAGCAAACCTCACGAATGGCATAGAAATAGGTTTAGAGTTAGGTACCTATCAAGGTGACCTTGCTGTTGGCTTTTTGATAAAAATTATATATATATATATCTGCTAAGAACCTCTTATTGTATATTAGATGAGGTATTAGTTTGTATATAGATCATACACAGGTTATAGAATACTGCTATGCATGTCTGACTTTAACTATGGCTATGTGCATCTGCATTTTTGTTCTACCATGCAGGATGCACTGATTTTGTGTTTATTGATTTTATTTTTTTGCAGCATATATCAGGAGGTGTGGTGACCTCCATGTTGGTTGATATCATTGTCCCATCCCCTTAACAACCTTTTTTTTAATTAGGTGACATATCTAGCTGACCATGCACCTCCTGCTCATAGAAGGTTTGTTGGCACAGAGTGACACAACAGGTCATTGCCTGCTCACACTGAGGTAATAATGATAACTGTCAGTGTTTTTATGGGTTCAGCTCTCCTTGAAAGTAGATGCCCACGAACTGCATAGAAATAGGTTTAGAGTCAGCTAGCCATTCATATCGAGATCACCTTGCTGCTGGTGGATAGGCCCAGATGTTCTTTGATCAAAAAATATTTCTGCTAAGAACCTCTCATTGCATATTAGATGAGGCATTTGTTTGTATATAGATCATACACAGTTACTTTATAAAATGCTGATGCACCTGTCTTACCTTCACTTCACAATTTTGCCTAAGAACATTGCCACAAATAAAGAATGGTATCAAAACCTCCTCCAAGAGCAATTTCTCTAAATGATCCAGGAGCAATTTGGTGATGAACAATGCTGTTTTCAGTATGATGGAGAATCATGTTACGAGGCAAAAGGGGTAGCTAAGTGGCGCTGTGAACAAAACATTGAAATTTGGGTCCATGACCAGAAAACCCTCCTTCTTTTAATCCCATTAGGAAACCAAAAAGCGAGTGGACAATCAAAAACAGAAATTGTGATAAATTCCAAACACTAATTAGGTAAGAATGGGTTGTCATAAGTCAGGATTTGGCCCAGAAGCTGATATGCAGCATGCCACAGCAAATTGCAGAAGTCTTGAAAAGGCTCAACACTGGAAATATTGTGTCTTCACATAAAACTTCATGTATTTGTGGTTTGTGACAGGGGGCCGATGGCTGCTAAGGCAGCCCGTTGCCTGCATAGGCATCAGAGCCTGCCTGCTACAGAAGCCTATGAGACCCAGCCTCCAGCCTCCTTTTTCCTCATCAAGCCATTTACAATTAAAAAAATAGACATATTGAGTATCGCAGAGTACATAATGACCAGCTCAATAAAAATATCACATGATCTACCCTGTCAGGTGAACACCATAAAAAATGAAAACAGGTCCAGAACAGTCATTTTTTTGTCACCTGTCCTCACAAAAAACATGATTTCAAGCAATCAAAAAGTCACATGTACACCCAAATGGTACTAGTGAAAACGTAATTTTATCCTGCAAAAAATGAGCCCCCACACAAGATCATCACCATAAAAAAAAAATGGCTCTCAGAAAATAGTGCCCAAAAAACAATTTTTTTATTTTCAAAAACACTTTTATTGTGCAAAACTGAGTAAAAATTAAAAATAGACATATTGGGTATCGCCACGTCTGTAATGACCAGCTTTATAAAAATATTACATGATCTACCCCATCAGGTGAACACTGTAAAAAAAAAAAATGAAAACCTCACAAAAAGCATAATATCAAGTGATCAAAAAGCCGCATGTAAACCAAAAATGGCACCAGTGAAAACATCACCTCATCCTGCAAAAAATTAGCCCTCACACAAGACCATTGACAGAAAAAAAAATGGTTTTCAGAATATGGCAAAGAAAAAATATTTTTTCTTAAAAAAAACCAATATCAAACTGGTATCTCTGTAATCATACTGACCGTACGGTGTATGCCGAAATAACGAACTCAAAAAGCAATGGGGGATTTACTGTCTTTTCTTTATCCTGCTTCCAAAAAAGCAAAATAAAAGTGATCAAAACGTTGTATGTAAGCCAAAATAGAACTTCATTGGTTTAATTGAGTGACAATTTATCTGGCAAAATATAAGCCCTCGCACAGCTCATTTGAGAGAAAAATAAAAAATGTATGGTTATCAGAGAATGGCTGTACTGTTCCCCAGAGGATGAACAATAGCAACAAGGCACCCGTAAACCAATCCATCAAAATATGTGCTGCAAATGCGAAAAGGTGGTCTTTAATCTCTGAACCCTGCAGCGTACCCAAACAACAGTTTGTGTCCACATTTATGGCATTTATGTAACCAGTAGAATCTACCTATCGATTTAAGTGGTATGGTGTGAATCTCAGATGGCACATGGGAGACACAGTATATTTATTCCAGGGTGTCCGTATAAAAGTTGACAATACACATACTAGTTGGCTGTACCACTTTGAAAGTAGCTATAACCAGTATAAGGGTAGGTAGCACATATCACCCTGGGACAGTGGTATCAACATAGCAATGCCAGGTGTAGATTGTATCACTAGTGTTGGCACACTAAATAGCAGTGGGGGATGGAGGTATATGACCGGTCGCTATGTGTGGGAACATACCCACTGGACCAGTGTTGGCGATGTGGAAGGAGGACTATAAGGACTGCGCTATCATATGAAACACATATATGATATGAATTCATTAAGACCTTGCGGTTTCACGGTCTGAAGTCTAAACGTCCATTCTGCCTCTTTCTGTAGCAAGAGGTTGTCAGTGTCCCCTCCTCTTGTGTATCCTGTGTTCAATCCTATGAAAACTGATACAGTTCTCTTTTCCTGCATGGTGTATTAACACATATTGTGCCACTGGGGTGTCGTCTCCTTTGATGATATTGGAGAGGTGTTCCCCTATTACATAGTAACATAGTAAATAAGGCCGAAAAAAGACATTTGCCCATCCAGTTCGGCCTGTCACCCTGCAAGTTGATCCAGAGGAAGGCAAAACCCCTGTGAGGTAGAAGCCAATTTTCCCCACTTTAGGGGAATAAAAAATTCCTTCCCGACTCCAATCAGGCAATCAGAATAACTCCCTGGATCAACGACCCCTCTCTAGTAGCTATAGCCTGTAATATTATTACACTCCAGAAATACATTCAGGCCCCTCTTGAATTCCTTTATTGTACTCACCATCACCACCTCCTCAGGCAGAGAGTTCCATAGTCTCACTGCTCTTACCGTAAAGAATCCTCTTATATGTTTGTGTACAAACCTTCTTTCCTCCAGACGCAGAGGATGTCCCCTCGTCACAGTCACAGTCCTGGGGATAAACAGATGATGGGATAGATCTCTGCACTGACCCCTGATATATTTATACATAGTAATTAGATCTCCCCTCAGTCGTCTTTTTTCTAAAGTGAATAACCCTAATTTTGATAATCTTTCAGGGTAGTGTAGTTGCCCCATTCCAGTTATTACTTTAGTTGCCCTCCTCTGGACCCTCTCCAGCTCTGCTATGTCTGCCTTGTTTACACTAGCCCAGAACTGTACACAGTACTCCGTGTGTGGTCTGATTAGTGATTTGTAAAGTGGTAGGACTATGTTCTCATCACGAGCATCTATGCCCCTTTTGATGCAACCCATTATCTTATTGGCCTTGGCAGCAGCTGCCTGACACTGGTTTTTGCAGCTTAGTTTGCTGTCTATTAAAATTCCTAGATCCTTTTCCATGTCAGTGTTACCGAGTGTTTTACCATTTAGAATGTACGGGTGACTTGCATTATTCTGTCACGGATGGTGTTGCAGAAAACTGGAAGTTATAAATAAACATCCGACTGACTTGATCCCAAACTAAGGCCTCATGCACACGACCGTTGTGTGCACCCGTGGCCGTTGTGCCGTTTTCCGTTTTTTTTCGCGGACCCATTGACTTTCAATGGGTCCGTGGAAAAATCGGAAAATGCACCGTTTTGCAGCCGCATCCGTGATCCGTGTTTCCTGGCCGTGAAAAAAATAGGACCTGTCCTATTTTTTTCACGGCCAACGGTTTACGGACCCATTCAAGTCAATGGGTCCGTGAAAGAACACGGATGCACACAAGATTGGCATCCGCGTCCGTGATCCGTGGCCGTAGGTTAGTTTTTATACAGACGGATCCGAAGATCCGTCTGCATAAAGCTTTTTCAAAGCTGAGTTTTCACTTCGTGAAAACTCAGAACCGACAGTATATTCTAACACAGAAGCGTTCCCATGGTGATGGGGACGCTTCTAGTTAGAATACACTACAAACTGTGTACAAGACTGCCCCCTGCTGCCTGGCAGCACCCGATCTCTTACAGGGGGCCTTGATCAGCACAATTAACCCCTTCAGGTGCTGCACCTGAAAGGGTTAATTGTACTATCATATCCCCCTGTAAGAGATCAGGGCTGCCAGGCAGCAGGGGGCAGACCCTCCCCCCCCCTCCCCAGTTTGAATATCATTGGTGGCCAGTGCGGCCCCCCCCCCCCCCTCCCTCTATTGTAATAATTCGTTGGTGGCACAGTGTGCGCCCCCTCCCTCCCTCTATTGTAATAATTCGTTGGTGGCACAGTGTGCGCCCCCCCCCCTTCCTCCCTCTATTGTAATAAATCGTTGGTGGCACAGTGTGCGCCCCCCATTGCCCCCCCCCCCTCTATAGCATTAACAACGTTGGTGGCCAGTGTGCAGCCTCCCATCTCCCCCCCCCCCTCCCCCCCATCATCATTGGTGGCAGCGGAGTTCCGATCGGAGTCCCAGTTTAATCGCTGGGGCTCCGATCGGTAACCATGGCAACCAGGACGCTACTACAGTCCTCGTTGCCATGGTTACTTAGCAATAGTACAATAGTAGAAGATTAATACTTACCTGCTGCTGCGATGTTCGTGTCCGGCCGGGAGCTCCACCTACTGGTAAGTGACAGTGACAGGTCTGTGCGGCGCATTGCTAAATGAACCGTCACTTACCAGTAGGAGGGGCTCCCGGCCGGACACGAACATCACAGCTCCCAGGTAAGTATGAATCTTGTACTATTGCTAGTAACCCGCTGCCACCAATGATCGGGGGGGGGGGGGGGGGGCGCAAGATGGGAGGCCGCACACTGGCCACCAATGTTGTTAATGCTATAGAGGGAGGGGGGCCAATGATTGCCACCAACGATTTATTACAATAGAGGGAGGAAGGGGGGGGGGGGGGGGGGCGCACACTGTGCCACCAACGAATTATTACAATAGAGGGAGGAAGGGGGGGGGAGGCGGGGGGGGGGCACACTGTGCCACCAACGAATTATTACAATAGAGGGAGGAAGGGGGGGGGGGGCGCACACTGTGCCACCAACGATTTATTACAATGGAGGGAGGAAGGGGGGGGGGGCGCACTGGCCACCAATGATATTCAAACTGGGGAGGGGGGGGGGGGCTGCCCCCTGCTGCCTGGCAGCCCTGATCTCTTACAGGGGGATATGATAGTACAATTAACCCCTTCAGGTGCGGCACCTGAGGGGTTAATTGTGCTGATCACGGCCCCCTGTAAGAGATCGGATGCTGCTAGGCAGCAGGGGGCAGTCATGTACACAGTTTGTAGTATATTCTAACTAGAAGCGTCCCCATCACCATGGGAACGCCTCTGTGTTAGAATATACTGTCGGAAATGAGGTTTCACGATCTAACTCATATCCGACAGTATATTCTAACATAGAGGCGTTCCCATGGTGATGGGGACGCTTCAAGTTAAAATATACCATCGGATTGGAGAAAACTCCGATCTGATGGTATAAAAGGGACTCCGGACTTTACATTGAAAGTCAATGGGGACGGATCCGTTTGAAATGGCACCATATTGTGTCAACTTCAAACGGATCCGTCCCCATTGACTTGCATTGTAATTCAGGACGGATCCGTTTGGCTCCGCACGGCCAGGCGGACACCAAAATGACTTTTTTTTTCATGTCCGTGGATCCGCCAAAAATCAAGGAAGACCCACGGACGAAAAAACGGTCACGGATCACGGACCTACGGACCCTGTTTTTGCGGACCGTGAAAAAAAACGTTCGTGTGCATGAGGCCTAAGGAACATATGGGTGAGCCCTATAAAACCCCTAGAGCTCTCCCTGACTGCTATGCCCATGCAAAGGTCTTTATGATAGACGATTGCATGCCCTCGTACCTCGACTGTGTGACACCTGAAAACACTATAATAGTGAGGGGACATGACCACCGAGCACTTAATACGGAGGGAGTCAGGGTCACCTAGAATCAAGCTAGCACGGAAACACAAATAAAGGGAAAAGAGTTATCTGAGGAATCAGCAGTTGCAACCTCCAGCAGTGAATACAATCCAGGAAGTAGTATAAACCGCAAAGTGAGGCAGTATGGGAGGGAATATAAAGGGAGCCAATCAGTGTAAATAGGTGACAGCTGGGTGAAGGAAAAGAGATGACAAAGTGAAACCAAAACAAAGAACATCATGCAAGAGGTACAGAAGAACGTCTGTCAGACCTTCTCAGAGAGCTGGCGGTGACATATTCCTTCCCATGTGCATAACCTTACATTTGTCAGTGTTAAACCTCATCTGCCACTTATCTGCCCAAGCCTCCAATCCATCCAGATTGCTCTGTAGTAGTATACTGTCCTCTTCAGTGTTAATTTCTTTACACAGTTTAGTGTCATCTGCGAAAATTGATACTTTACTATGCAAGCCTTCTACAAGATCATTAATAAATATATTGAAGAGAATAGGGCCCAATACCGACCCCTGTGGTACCCCACTAGTGACAGTGACACAATCTGAGTGTGTACCATTAATAACCACCCTCTGTTTTCTATCACTCAGCCAGTTACTTACCCACATACAGACATTTTCTCCCAGTCCGAGCATTCTCATTTTATATACTAACCTTTTATGCGGTACAGTGTCAAATGCTTTGGAGAAGTCCAGATATACGACATCCATTGATTCGCCGCTGTCAAGTCTAGAACTTACCTCCTCACAGAAACTGATTAAATAAGTATGACATGACCGATCCCTCATGAAGCCATGTTGATATGGCGTTATTTGCTTATTTCCGTTGAGATGCTCGAAGATAGCATTTCTTAGAAAACCTTTAAACAGTTTACCCACAACAGATGTTAAACTTACCGGCCTATAGTTTCCAGGCTCTGTTTTTGGACCCTTTTTGAATATTGGCACCACATTTGCCATGCGCCAATCCTGTGGAACACTCCCTGTCAGTATAGAGTCCGCAAATATCAGAAATAAGGGTCTGGCTATGACATTACTTAATTCTCTTAGGATACGGGGGTGTATGCCATCCGGTCCTAGCGATTTGTCTATTTTAATCTTTTTAAGTCGCTGTTGTACTTCTTCCTGGGTCAGACAGGACACTTTTAATGGGGAATTTATTTTTACATTCAGCATTTCATCTGACAGTTTATTTTCCTCAGTGAATACATTGGAGAAAAAAATATTTAACAGCTTTGCTTTCTCCTCGTCGCTCTCTGCGACTCCCCCCTCATTACTCTTTAAAGGACCGACACCTTCAGATTTATACTTTTTAACAATTATATAATTAAAGAACATTTTAGGGTTAGTTTTACTCTCTTTGGCAATTAATCTCTCTGTCTCTAGTTTGGACGCTTTTATTTGTTTTTTACATGTTCTATTTTTTTCCTTATAGTTTTTCAGTGCTTCTGTGCCACCCTCATGTTTTAGTGATTTATATGCTTTCTTTTTGTCATTTATTGCTTTCTTTACAGTTCTATTTATCCACATTTCTTTTTGTTCCTTAACCTTTTATTCCCATACGGTATCTACCTCTCACAATGAGATTTTAGGATGCTTTTAAAGATATCCCATTTTGTGGCTGTATTTTTTATTTTTGAGGACTTTGTCCCAGTTAGTTAGGTCTATGGCCTCTCTTAGTTGGCTAAATTTAGCTTTTTTGAAATCTGGTATTTTTGTTCCTCCCTGTAGAAACGCTCCTTTGAAAGATAATTGGAAGGTTATTACTTTATGGTCACTATTTCCCAGGTGTCTCCCAACCTGCACGTCTGTTGTTCTGTCAGGCCTATTGGTTTATACTAAGTCCAGTATGGCCGTCCCTCTAGTCGGGTCCTGAACCAGTTGGGAGAGGTAATTGTCTTTGGTTATTGCCAAGAACCTGTTTCCTTTATGAGATATACAAGTTTCAGTTTCCCAGTCTATATCTGGGTAGTTGAAGTCCCCCATAATAACCACCTCATTATGATTTGCCGCCTTGTCTATCTTGGTTAGTAGTAGATTTTCTGTGGACTCTGATATATTAGGTGGTTTATAGTAAACTCCTATTAGTAATTTATTATTGTTTTTAGCTCCATGTATCTCTACCCACAGTGACTCCACATGTTCATGTCTCTCACTTGTATCTTCCCGGAGTGTGGACTTTAGACAGGACTTTACATAAAGGCACCCCCCCCCCTTCCCCTCCAGTTTTGACGATCCTTTCTAAACAGACTGTAACCTTGTACATTAACTGCCCAGTCATAGCTATCATCCAGCCATGTCTCAGTTATTCCCACTATATTCTTCTGAATTCCCTCTTTGTTTTTCCCACATATTGTTTAAGGCAGATGCAGGTCGCCACATATACCATGCCTACAGTTTTACAAATAATGAAAGATCTTATCCTGTAGTTGCGTCCTGTCACTGTGCTGGTCACTGTGTCGCCTTTCTTAATCGCTCTTCATGCGACACAGTTCCCGCATCTGAATGTGCCATATGGTCTTTGTGGGAGCCAGGTTTCCTTTACAGGGGTTTTGAATACACTGTGGACAAGTTTGTCTCTTAGGTTGCCTCCTCTTCGGTATGTGATAAGCGGGAAATCTCCCACCAATTCTCCCACATCCGGATCAGATCTTAAAATTGACCATGAGTCCTGCAGAATAGCACGTACTTCTCGATGTGCTATATCAAAGGTACCAAATAATCCTAACTTTCTGAGCAGTTTCTACGTTGCCCTAAGGTATTGTCCGTACTTCAATGGGGTAGGGTGTCCGCTGTTCCAACGATAGTTGAGTCATAGCACTCACTATACCCCTCAAAATATTACTAGAGGGGTGTTGTTTCCAAAATGGGGTCACTTTTGGGGGTTTCCACTGTAGGGGTATCTCATGGTCTCTTCTATTGCAACATGGCTCCCAAAAACCATTCCAGCAAAATCATCCCTTCAAAATCCATATAGCGTTCCTTCCCTTCTGTACCAGCAGAAGCAGTCTTGTTGTGTGGCATCCTTGTAGCACCCTTCTACAAGGATCCATCGCAGTGTACAAATTAAAACCCGGTGGGGAGTGCTCTTCTTGATGTGATAGCGCCTTCTCAGCAATAAAAATAAATAGGCCGCCAAAATGTGCTGTACCCTTTTGAAGTAAGATTATATGTTACTTCATGCACTTAGTATACACTGCATGCAGAATTATTAGGCAAATGAGTATTTTGACCACATCATCCTCTTTATGCATGTTGTCTTACTCCAAGCTGTATAGGCTCGAAAGCCTACTACCAATTAAGCATATTAGGTGATGTGCATCTCTGTAATGAGAAGGGGTGTGGTCTAATGACATCAATACCCTATATTAGGTGTGCATAATTATTAGGCAACTTCCTTTCCTTTGGCAAAATGGGTCAAAAGAAGGACTTGACAGGCTCAGAAAAGTCAAAAATAGTCAGATATCTTGCAGAGGGATGCAGCACTCTTAAAATTGTAAAGCTTCTGAAGCGTGATCATCAAACAATCAAGCGTTTCATTCAAAATAGTCAACAGGGTCGCAAGAAGCGTGTGGAAAAACCAAGGCGCAAAATAACTGCCCATGAACTGAGAAAAGTCAAGCGTGCAGCTGCCAAGATGCCACTTGCCACCAGTTTGGCCATATTTGAGAGCTGCAACATCACTGGAGTGCCCAAAAGCACAAGGTGTGCAATACTCAGAGACATGGCCAAGGTAAGAAAGGCTGAAAGACGACCACCACTGAACAGACACACAAGCTGAAACGTCAAGACTGGGCCAAGAAATATCTCAAGACTGATTTTTCTAAGGTTTTATGGACTGATGAAATGAGAGTGAGTCTTGATAGGCCAGATGGATGGGCCCGTGGCTGGATTGGTAAAGGGCAGAGAGCTCCAGTCCGACTCAGACGCCAGCAAGGTGGAGGTGGAGTACTGGTTTGGGCTGGTATCATCAAAGATGAGCTTGTGGGGCCTTTTCGGGTTGAGGATGGAGTCAAGCTAAACTCCCAGTCCTACTGCCAGTTTCTGGAAGACACCTTCTTCAAGCAGTGGTACAGGAAGAAGTCTGCATCCTTCAAGAAAAACATGATTTTCATGCAGGACAATGCTCCATCACACGCGTCCAAGTACTCCACAGCGTGGCTGGCAAGAAAGGGTATAAAAGAAGAAAATCTAATGACATGGCCTCCTTGTTCACCTGATCTGAACCCCATTGAGAACCTGTGGTCCATCATCAAATGTGAGATTTACAAGGAGGGAAAACAGTACACCTCTCTGAACAGTGTCTGGGAGGCTGTGGTTGCTGCTGCACGCAATGTTGATGGTGAACAGATCAAAACACTGACAGAATCCATGGATGGCAGGCTTTTGAGTGTCCTTGCAAAGAAAGGTGTCTATATTGGTCACTGATTTGTTTTTGTTTTGTTTTTGAATGTCAGAAATGTATATTTGTGAATGTTGAGATGTTATATTGGTTTCACTGGTAAAAATAAATAATTGAAATGGGTATATATTTGTTTTTTGTTAAGTTGCCTAATAATTATGCACAGTAATAGTCACCTGCACACACAGATATCCCCCTAAAATAGCTAAAACTAAAAACAAACTAAAAACTACTTCCAAAAATATTCAGCTTTGATATTAATGAGTTTTTTGGGTTCATTGAGAACATGGTTGTTGTTCAATAATAAAATTAATCCTCAAAAATACAACTTGCCTAATAATTCTGCACTCCCTGTATATATTGTATTTATATTGTATATTTCTTCATTGCATTCTGAGAAACATTGGGGGAGATTTAAAGGAAAAGTGACTTGGTTGCCCATAGCAACTAATCAGATGGATTCTTTAATTTTTCAGAGGTCCTTTGGAAAATGAAAGGTGGAAAAAAATCTATTGGTTGCTATGGGCAACTAAGCCAGTTTTCCTTTACACCAGTTTTGATAACTCTCCCCCATACATTTCATACTTATTCTGTTGCAGCAGTCTTGGCTGTATGCGTCAGCTCCAGTGCCATCCATTTGATATATTTTTGGAGACCTGCGCTAATATCAATCATCAGCACCATAATTGTATGTCGGTTTGTACAAAGGGGTTAATTGAAGAGCAATGAATGATCAATGGTGACTAAAATAGATAGCTAAATCCATTAGATATTTCATAAAAAGATAAAATTCTGTAATACGTCACATACTCCTTTCTGCCATTTTCTGAATGGTGCATCTTCGTGCATTACAATCCATGTGCACTCAGTTGGTGTTTCCATACAGCAGTCAAGAACACCGACTAACATGTCATGACTAGAGTTGACTAACATGTCATGACTAGAGTTGAGCGGACACCTGGATGTTTGGGTTCGATGGGTTCGGCCGAACTTCACAAAAAAGTTCGAGTTTGGGACCCGAACTTGACCCCGAACCCAAACCCCATTGAACCCGAACTTTTGAGCACTAAAATGGCTGTAAAAATGTCATAGAAGGGCTAGAGGCCTGCAAATGGCATCAAAATGTGGTTAAGAGCATGGCAACTGCTCTGCAAGCAAATGTGGATAGGGAAATGACTTTAAATAACAAAATACGAAAAATGGAAAATAATAATCTTGATCTAGGAGGACGAGGTCCATATGGAGTAGGAGGTTGAGGAGGCGGTGGATGTGGCAGTGTAGGTGGAAGCGGCGGTGGAGGAGGAGGAGGTAGCCTACACTGCTTTTTGGTTTTAAATTTATTTTTATTTTTTTAAATTAGGGTACACCCCAAAACATTGGGAAATATAACCTGTGATAACCCCCTCCAGTCGTGCTAAACACAAGTTCCGACAATACACTAGCTGCAGAGCAGGCCAGCACTTCCAAGGCGTAAAGGGCAAGATCAGGCCATTGGCCCAATATGGAGACCCATCAGTCAGTTCGTGTAGGCGTGTGCACACATACTGCCCCACCATGTCGCACGTCACCGTGATGTCCATGATCCATTTGGACATCTTCTCTATCAACTGTAGATGTTCTTTTCTGAGCCTACCATGTTGATCACGGTTATCGGCGAATCAGGGTTCCATGCCGGAGAGGGAGTGTGAGAAAGAGACCACATCCAAGGGAGATCAATGGATGAAATTCAATTGTGATCGAGCGGAAATATGGGAAAAGTTATTAAAACGGAAGAATCGAAGGAAAGGAGGGGGCGCACTGCAATTACCCACTCCCGACTTGGGGAGGTAGTGACGATAAATAACAATACAGGATTCTTAAGATGCCCTGTTATTGGAATGAATAACAAAAAATTATAGGGAATGTCACTGGAATATTTAGGATTTGGAAACGTTAGACAGGAGAGGCCCTGATGCCGCATTGTTGACTCTAGATAACTTCTGCCTGATCGCACGTCCCTGTGACGTCCACGATCCATTTGGATATCTTATCTATCAACTTTCGATGTTCTTTTCTGAGCCTACCATGTTGATCACGGTTATCGGCGAATCAGGGTTCCACGCCGGAGAGGGAGCGTGAGAAAGAGAGACCACATCCAAGGGAGGTAAAAATTTTTAAATTAAATATGATCGAGCGGAAAAGTGGGACAAATTATTGAAGCGCATATGTGGGATAAGTTATTAAAGTTTAAGCATTGAATGAAAGGAGGGGGCGCGCATCGATTAAAGAAGAATTTTAGAAATGTAATTATCTGTCACCTATGCAGAGCAGGGGTTTTGTATACGGCAAAATTGGTAAAATGTCACCTTTTAACAGACGATTTTTTTAAATTTAGGTCCCTATCACCTATGCAGAGCAGGGGTTTAATCAAGGCAAAAATGGTCAAATGTCACCCAAGAATGTAACAGACAAATTAGAGTAATTTTTTTTACCTGTCTACTAGGTAGAGTAGGGGTATATCACACCCAAAAATTGGTGAATTTCAACCGAATATGTAACAGACAAATTAATGAAATGTTACCTGTCTACTAGGTAAAGCAGGGGTATATCACACCCAAAAATTGGTGAATTTCAACCGAATATGTAACAGACAAATTAATGATTTTTTTTTACCTGTCTAGTAGGTATAGCAGTGGTATATCACACCCAAAAATTGGTGAATTTCACCCGAATATATAACAGACAAATTAGTGAACTGTTACCTTTCTACTAGGTAGAGCACGGGTATATCACACCCAAAAATTGGTGAATTTCAACCGAATGTGTAACAGACAAATTAATGATTTGTTTTTTTACCTGTCTACTAGGTATGGCAGTGGTATATCACAATCAAAAATTGGTGAATTTCACCCGAGAATATAACAGACAAATTAGTGAAATGTTTACCTCTCTACTAGGGATAGCAGTGGTATATCACACCCAAAAATTGGTGAATTTTACCCGAATATGTAACAGACAAATTAGTGAAATGTTACCTGTCTACTAGGCAGAGCAGGGGTTTATCACACCCAAAAATTGGTGAATTTCACCCGAATATGTAACAAACAAATAAATTTTTTTTTTTTTTTTTTTTTTTTTACCTGTCTACTAGGTATAGCAGTGGTATATCACACCCAAAAACAGACAAATTTGTGAAATTACATAAAATAATATATGTACAAATAAAAATTTTTTACTTAATTTATGAGGTGGAGGTCCATATGGAGTAGGAGTTTGAGAAGGCGGTGGACGTAGCGGTGTAGGAGGAAGCGGCGGTGGAGGAGGACGAGGTAGCCAACACTGGTTTTAGGTTTTAATCATTTATATATATATATATATATTTTTTATTAGAATACACTCCAAAAGAGTGGGAAATATCCAAAATACAACAATGAGCAATTGCGCTGTAGTATAACAAAGGCTGGTTAAGGCCGGTATACATGTCTATTCTGCACAAGGTACGGAAAAGTCCTGTGGGATCTATGCCTGGTTCATTTTAATGAACGTGAGCTTGTCCACATTGGCTGTGGACAGGCGGCTGCGCTTGTCTGTGATAACGCCCCCTGCCGTGCACACGTTCAGACAATACACTGGCTGCAGGGCAGGCCAGCACCTCTAAGGCGTAAAGGGAAAGCTCAGGCCATGTGCCCAATTTGAAGACCCAGAAGTTGAAGGGGGCAGACCCGTCTTTCAGTACGTGTAGGCATGTGCACACATACTGCTTCACCATGTTGCTGAAATAGTGCCTCCTGCTAAGACGTTCCATATCAGCTGGTGGTGCTGGTTGTTGTGGCGTGCTGACAAGGCTTTTCCACATTTCGACCATGCTAACCCTGCTTCCTGAGGTGCTGGTGGTGTCCCAGCTGCGTTGGCGACCTCTTCCTCCTCCTCTGCCTTCGCCATGTGCTTCCACTGTGTCCCCGCCTTCAGGTGGGAATGCCACCAGCAGCGCGTCTACCAGCGTGCACTTGTACTCGCGCATCTTACGATCACACTGCAGTGACAGAATTAAGGATGGTGCGTTGTCCTTGTAACGGGGATCCAGCAGCGTGGCCACCCAGTAATCAGCACAAGTTAGAATGTGGGCAACTCGGCGGTTGTTGCAGAGACACTGCAGCATGTAATCGCTCATGTGTGCCAGGCTGCCCAGAGGCAACGAAAAGCTGTCCTCTGTGGGAGGTGTATCGTCTGTGTCCTCTGTATCCCGCCAGCCATGCACCAGTGATGGCCATGAGCTGGTTTGGGTGCCATCCTGCTGTGAACACGGTTCGTCCTCCTCCATCTCCTCCTCCTCCACTTCATCATCCTCCAGAACTGTGCCCTGGCTGGACAATTGTGTACCTGGCGTTTGTGGGTGCAGGAACCCACCCTCGGAGCCACTTGTGAATGATTGGCCGGAAACCCTATGCAATGATCCCTCTTCCTCCTCCTCCTCCTGTGCCACATCATCTTCTATCATCGTCAGCAGCGTTTTTTCAAGGAGGCATAGAAGTGGGATAGTAATGCTGAGAACTGCATTATCGGCACTGGCCATGTTGGTGGAGTACTCGGAAAAGCGCAACAAGGAACACAGGTCTCGCATGGAGGCCCAGTCATTGGTGGTGGAGTGGTGCTGTTCCGCAGAGCAACTAACCCGTGCGTGCTGCAGCTAAAACTCCACTATCGCCTGCTGCTGCTCGCACATCTGGCCAGCATGTGCAAGGTGGAGTTCCATCTTGTGGGCACGTTGCACATGAGGCGGTGAGCGGGAAGGCTGAACTTACGCTGCAGTGCTGACAGGCGAGCAGCAGCAGGGTGAGAACGCCGAAAGACCATTTTATCAGGGTAATTTTTAAGGAACCTCTGCACCACCAAATTCAGCACATGTGCCAGGCAAGGGATGTGCGTCAAACCGGCTAGTCCAAGAGGTGCTACGAGATTTTGCCAATTATCGCACACCACCAGGCTGGGCTTGAGGCTCACTGGCACCAACCACTCATCGGTCTGTTGTTCAAGGCCCATCCATAGCTCCTGCGCGGTGTGGGGTTTGTTCCCCAAACAAATAAGTTTTAAAACTGCCTGCTGTCGTTTACCCCTGGCTGTGCTGAAATTGGTGGTGAAGGTGTTACGCTGACCGGATGAGGAGCCAGTCGGTAGAGGATGAGGAAGCGGAGTAGGAGGAGGAAGCAACAGGAGGCAAACTGAAGCGCCCTGCAATCCTCGGTGGTGGAAGGACATGCGCCAAACTGCTATCTGCCTCAGGCCCAGCCACCACTGCATTTACCCTGTGTGCTGTTATGGAGATATAACGTCCCTGACCGTGCTTACTGGTCCACGTATCGGTAGTTAGGTGGACCTTGCCACAGATGGCGTTGCGCAGTGCACACCTGATTTTGTCCCCCATTTGGTTGTGCAGGGAAGGGATGGCACGGCTGGAAAAGTAGTGGCGGCTGGGCACGACGTACTGTGGGACAGCCACCGCCATAAGGCTTTTAAAACTCTCCATCTCCACCAGACGGAATGACAGCATTTCAAAGGACAGTCATTTTGAAATGCTGGCATTCAGGGCCAGGGATCGCGGGTGGGTAGGGGGGTACTTCCTCTTCCGCTCCAGTGTTTGGGAGATGGAGAGCTGAACGCTTCTGTGGGACATTGTGGAGATGCTTGGTGACCCAGGTGGTGGTGTTGCTGGCAGATCCTCTGTTTGCGGGGTGGCACTGTCACTCCAAAGGTGGATGAAGAGGCCGAGACTGCAGCAGAAGAGGAAGCAGGAGCCAGAGACCTTTCTTGGTTTTTGAGGTGTCTACTCCACTGCAGCTTGTGCTTTGCACTTAGATGCCTGGTCATGCAGGTTGTGCTCAGGTTGAGAACGTTTATGCCTCACTTCAGGCTCTGATTGCACAGCGTGCAAACCACTCGTGTCTTGTCATCAGAACATTGTCTGAAGAACTGCCACACCAGGGAACTCCTTGGAGCTGGCTTTGGTGTGCTCGGTCCCTTGCTGCGGTGGGCATTAGCAGGAGTACTGTCTAGGGGACGGCTGCTCCGCTTTTGCACCCTGCTCCCTCTTCTGCTGTGCTGGTGGCTCTGTGCGACCACCGCCTCTTCCTCCAAACTACACAGGTCACTCGCATGACCTTGATTCCATGTGGGGTCGAGGACCTCATCGTCCTCCAGATCATCTTCCACCCAGTCTTCACCCCTGCCCTCCTTGTCAGTCTGCACACTTTCGAAAGCCACAGCAGTTGGCACCTGTGTTTCGTCATCATCCGAGACGTGCTGCGGTGGTCCTCCCATGTACTCATCTTGAAACATAAGTGGTTGGGCATCGGTGCACTCAATATCTTCCACTTCTGGGGCAGAGATAGGTGGATGGCCCTGGGAAACCCTGCTAGCAGAGTCATCAAAAAGCAGAAGAGACTGCTGCATGACTTGGGGCTCAGACTGCTTGGCTGATTTGCAAGGGGGTGAGGTGAAAGACTGATGGACATCGGCTGCAAGTGCCAACTCTGATCTTTCAGCAGGAGACTGGGTGGGAGACAATGTAAAGAAACTGGAGGCACTGTCAGCAATCCAATCTACTATCGACAGTACTTGTTCTGGCCTCACCATTTGTAGAGTCGCATTAGGCCCGACCAAATACCGCTGAAGGTTCTGTTGCCTACTCGCACCTGAGGAAGGTGTTTCACTTGTGCGTGTAGCTGACACAGATCGACCACATCCTCTCCCTGCAACAGGAGCTCCACCAGCAGCACCACGACCGGGGCCACGTCCCTTATTTGACACTCTCCTCATATTTCTCAAATTTAGGATCTTGCACAAAATGGGTGTTTTTTTAACCACCTCAGCCCCCAGTGCTTAAACACCCTGAAAGACCAGGCCACTTTTTACACTTCTGACCTACACTACTTTCACCGTTTATTGCTCGGTCATGCAACTTACCACCCAAATGAATTTTACCTCCTTTTCTTCTCACTAATAGAGCTTTCATTTGGTGGTATTTCATTGCTGCTGACATTTTTACTTTTTTTGTTATTAATCGAAATTTAACGATTTTTTTGCAAAAAAATGACATTTTTCACTTTCAGTTGTAAAATTTTGCAAAAAAAACGACATCCATATATAAATTTTGCTCTAAATTTATTGTTCTACATGTCTTTGATTAAAAAAAAATGTTTGGGTAAAAAAAAAATGGTTTGGGTAAAAGTTATAGCGTTTACAAACTATGGTACAAAAATGTGAATTTCCGCTTTTTGAAGCAGCTCTGACTTTCTGAGCACCTGTCATGTTTCCTGAGGTTCTACAATGGCCAGACAGTACAAACACCCCACAAATGACCCCATTTCGGAAAATACACACCCTAAGGTATTCGCTGATGGGCATAGTGAGTTCATAGAACTTTTTATTTTTTGTCACAAGTTAGCGGAAAATGATGATTTTTTTCTTTTTTTTTTTTTTTCTTACAAAGTCTCATATTCCACTAACTTGTGACAAAAAATAAAAACTTCCATGAACTCACTATGCCCATCACGAAATACCTTGGGGTCTCTTCTTTCCAAAATGGGGTCACTTGTGGGGTAGTTATACTGCCCTGGCATTCTAGGGGCCCAAATGTGTGGTAAGGAGTTTGAAATCAAATTCTGTAAAAAATGACGAGTGAAATCCGAAAGGTGCTCTTTGGAATGTGGGCCCCTTTGCCCACCTAGGCTGCAAAAAAGTGTCACACATCTGGTATCTCCGTATTCAGTAGAAGTTGGGGAATGTGTTTTGGGGTGTCTTTTTACATATACCCATGCTGGGTGAGATAAATATCTTGGTCAAATGCCAACTTTGTATAAAAAAATGGGAAAAGTTGTCTTTTGCCAAGATATTTCTCTCACCCAGCATGGGTATATGTAAAAAGACACCCCAAAACACATTCCCCACCTTCTCCTGAGTACGGAGATACCAGATGTGTGACACTTTTTTGCAGCCTAGATGGGCAAAGGGGCCCACATTCCAAAGAGCACCTTTCGAATTTCACTCGTCATTTTTTACAGAATTTGATTTCAAACTCCTTACCACACATTTGGGCCCCTAGAATGCCAGGGCAGTATAACTACCCCACAAGTGACCCCATTTTGGAAAGAAGAGACCCCAGGGTATTCGCTGATGGGCATAGTGAGTTCATGGAAGTTTTTATTTTTTGTCACAAGTTAGTGGAATATGAGACTTTGTATGAAAAAAAAAAAAAAAAAAAAAAATCATCATTTTCCACTAACTTGTGACAAAAAATAAAAAATTCTAGGAACTCGCCATGCCCCTCACGGAATACCTTGGGGTGTCTTCTTTCCAAAATGGGGTCACTTGTGGGGTAGTTATACTGCCCTGGCATTTTCCAGGGGCCCTAATGTGTGGTAAGTAGGTAAATGACCAGTGAAATCCGAAAGGTGCTCTTTGGAATGTGGGCCCCTTTGCCCACCTAGGCTGCAAAAAAGTGTCACACATCTGGTATCGCCGTATTCAGGAGACGTTGGGGAATGTGTTTTGGGGTGTCTTTTTACATATACCCATGCTGGGTGAGATAAATATCTTGGTCAAATGCCAACTTTGTATAAAAAAATGGGAAAAGTTGTCTTTTGCCAAGATATTTCTCTCACCCAGCATGGGTATATGTAAAATGACACCCCAAAACACATTCTCCACCTTCTCCTGAGTACGGAGATACCAGATGTGTGACACTTTTTTGCAGCCTAGGTGGGCAAAGGGGCCCATATTCCAAAGAGCACCTTTCGGATTTCACTCGTCATTTTTTACAGAATTTGATTTCAAACTCCTTACCACACATTTGGGCCCCTAGAATGCCAGGGCAGTATAACTACCCCACAAGTGACCCCATTTTGGAAAGAAGAGACCCCAGGGTATTCGCTGATGGGCATAGTGAGTTCATGGAAGTTTTTATTTTTTGTCACAAGTTAGTGGAATATGAGACTTTGTATGAAAAAAAAAAAAAAAAAAAAAATCATTTTCCACTAACTTGTGACAAAAAATAAAAAATTCTAGGAACTCGCCATGCCCCTCACAAAATACCTTGGGGTGTCTTCTTTCCAAAATGGGGTCACTTGTGGGGTAGTTATACTGCCCTGGCATTTTCCAGGGGCCCTAATGTGTGGTAAGTAGGTAAATGACCAGTGAAATCCGAAAGGTGCTCTTTGGAATGTGGGCCCCTTTGCCCACCTAGGCTGCAAAAAAGTGTCACACATCTGGTATTGCCGTATTCAGGAGACGTTGGGGAATGTGTTTTGGGGTGTCTTTTTACATATACCCATGCTGGGTGAGAGAAATATCTTGGCAAAAGACAACTTTTTCCATTTTTTTATACAAAGTTGGCATTTGACCAAGATATTTATCTCACCCAGCATGGGTATATGTAAAATGACACCCCAAAACACATTCCCCAACTTCTCCTGAGTACGGCGATACCAGATGTGTGACACTTTTTTGCAGCCTAGATGCGCAAAGGGGCCCAAATTCCTTTTAGGAGGGCATTTTTAGACATTTGGATACCAGACTTCTTCTCACGCTTTGGGGCCCCTAGAATGCCAGGGCAGTATAAATACCCCACATGTGACCCCATTTTGGAAAGAAGACACCCCAAGGTATTCAATGAGGGGCATGGCGAGTTCATAGAAATTTTTTTTGGCACAAGTTAGCGGAAATTGATATTTTTTATTTTTTTCTCACAAAGTCTCCCGTTCCGCTAACTTGGGACAAAAATTTCAATCTTTCATGGACTCAATATGCCCCTCACGGAATACCTGGGGGTGTCTTCTTTCCGAAATGGGGTCACATGTGGGGTATTTATACTGCCCTGGCATTCTAGGGGCCCTAAAGCGTGAGAAGAAGTCTGGAATATAAATGTCTAAAAAATTTTACGCATTTGGATTCCGTGAGGGGTATGGTGAGTTCATGTGAGATTTTATTTTTTGTCACAAGTTAGTGGAATATGTGACTTTGTAAGAAAAAAAAAAAAATTCCGCTAACTTGGGCCAAAAAAAAGACTGAATGCAGCCTTACAGAGGGGGGGGGGGGGGGATCAATGACAGGGGGGTGATCAATGACAGGGGGGGGTGATCAATGACAGGGGGGTGATCAGGGAGTCTATATGGGGTGATCACCCAACTGTCATTGATCACCCCCCTGTAAGGCTGCATTCAGACGTCCGTATGATTTTTACGGATCCGATCAGTCTATCAGTGGATCCGTAAAAATCATGCGGACATCTGAATGGAGCTTTACAGGGGGATGATCAATGACAGAGGGGTAATCAATGACAGGGGGGTGATCAGGGAGTCTATATGGGGTGATCACCACAGTCATTGATCACTCCCCTGTAAGGCTGCATTCAGACGTCCGTATGATTTTTACGGATCCGATCAGTCTATCAGTGGATCCGTAAAAATCATGCGGACATCTGAATGGAGCTTTACAGGGGGGTGATCAATGACAGAGGGGTAATCAATGACAGGGGGGTGATCAGGGAGTCTATATGGGGTGATCACCACAGTCATTGATCACTCCCCTGTAAGGCTGCATTCAGACGTCCGTATGATTTTTACGGATCCGATCAGTCTATCAGTGGATCCGTAAAAATCATGCGGACATCTGAATGGAGCTTTACAGGGGGGTGATCAATGACAGGGGGGTAATCAATGACAGGGGGGTGATCAGGGAGTCTATATGGGGTGATCACCACAGTCATTGATCACTCCCCTGTAAGGCTCCATTCAGACGTCCGTATGATTTTTACGGATCCGATCAGTCTATCAGTGGATCCGTAAAAATCATGCGGACATCTGAATGGAGCTTTACAGGGGGGTGATCAATGACAGAGGGGTAATCAATGACAGGGGGGTGATCAGGGAGTCTATATGGGGTGATCACCACAGTCATTGATCACTCCCCTGTAAGGCTGCATTCAGACGTCCGTATGATTTTTACGGATCCGATCAGTCTATCCGTAAAAATCATGCGGACATCTGAATGGAGCTTTACAGGGGGGTGATCAATGACAGGGGGGTGATCAGGGAGTCTATATGGGGTGATCACCTCCGTCATTTATCACTCCCCTGTAAGGCTGCATTCAGACGTCCGTATGATTTTTACGGATCCGATCAGTCTATCAGTGGATCCGTAAAAATCATGCGGACATCTGAATGGAGCTTTACAGGGGGGTGATCAATGACAGGGGGGTAATCAATGACAGGGGGGTGATCAGGGAGTCTATATGGGGTGATCAGGGGTGATCAAGGGCTAATAAGGGGTTAATAAGTGACGGGGGGGGGGGGTGTAGTGTAGTGGTGCTTGGTGCAACATATTACTGAGCTGCCTGTGTCCTCTGGTGGTCGATCCAAACAAAGGGGACCACCAGAGGACCAGGTAGCAGGTATATTAGACGCTGTTATCAAAACAGCGTCTAATATACCTGTTAGGGGTTAAAAAAAATCACATCTCCAGCCTGCCAGCGAACGATCGCCGCTGGCAGGCTGGAGATCCACTCGCTTACCTTCCGATCCTGTGAACGCGCGCGCCTGTGTGCGCGCGTTCACAGGAAATCTCGCGTCTCGCGAGAGGACGCACCGGCGCGTCCACCCAGAACAACAGGACCGCCGCAAAGACGCAATCCTGCGTACGGCGGTCCTGAGGTGGTTAATAACAGAATATTACAACAGTATCTAACACGTGTATCTCGCAATGACAGATGCAGCAAAGGCTGCAAAATTAAGATTTTTGCCCTAAATGGGTGTTTTTTTAATAGCAGAATAGCACCGCAGTATCTAAAGCGTGTATCTCACACGTATAGATGCAGACAAGGCCGCAAATTAAGATTTTTGCCCAAAATGGGTGTTTTTTTAATACCAGGATAGCATAGTACTATCTAAAGCATGTATCTCACACTGACAGATGCAGACAAGGTCGCAAATTAAGTATTTTGCCCAAAATGGGTGTTTTTTAAAACCCAGAACATTAAAGAAGTATTTCAAGCTTGTTTTTAACAATCACAGATGCAGCAAAGGCTGCAATATTAAGTACTTTGCCCAAAATTGGTGTTTTTTTAATAACAGAATATGACAGAAACATAGAATGTGTCGGCAGATAAGAACCATTTGGCCCATCTAGTCTGCCCAATATACTGAGTACTATGGATTTCCCCTGGCCCTATCTTATATGAAGGATGTCCTTATGCCTATCCCATGCATGCTTAAACTCCTTCACTGTATTTGCAGCTACCACTTCTGCAGGAAGGCTATTCCATGCATTCACTACTCTCTCAGTAAAGTAATACTTCCTGATATTACTTTTAAACCTTTGCCCCTCTAATTTAAAACTATGTCCTCTTGTAGCAGTTTTTCTTCTTTTAAATATTCTCTCCTCTTTTACCTTGTTGAATCCCTTTATGTATTTAAAAGTTTCTATCATATCCCCTCTGTCTCGTCTTTCTTCCAAGCTATACATGCTAAGGTCCTTTAATCTTTCCTTCTAAGTTTTATCCTGCAATCCATGTACCAGTTTAGTAGCTCTTCCCTGAACTCTCTCCAAAGTATCAATATCCTTCTGGAGATATGGTCTCCAGTACTGAGCACAATACTCCAAATGAGGTCTCACTAGTGCTCTGTAGAGCGGCATGAGCACCTCCCTCTTTCTACTGGTAATTCCTCTTCCTATACACCCAAGCATTCTGCTAGCATTTCCTGCTGCTCTATGACATTGTCTCCTACCTTTAAGTCTTCTGAAATAATGACCCCTAAATCCCTTTCCTCAGATACTGAGGTTAGGACTGTATCACTGATTTTATATTCTGCTCTTGGGTTTTTACGCCCCAGGTGCATTATCTTGCACTTATCAACATTAAATTTTAGTTGCCAGACTTTTGACCATTCCTCTAGTTTTCCTAAATCCTTTTCCATTTGGTGTATCCCTTCAGGAACATCAACCCTGTTACAAATCTTTGTGTCATCAGCAAAAAGACACACCTTACCATCGAGGCCTTCTGCAATTTCCCTGATAAAGATATTAAACAATATGGGTCCGAGAACAGATCCCTGAGGTACCCCACTGGTAACAAGACCTTGGTCTGAATATACTCCATTGACTACAACCCTCTGTTGCCTGTCCCTCAGCCACTGCCTAATCCATTCAACAATATGGGAGTCCAAGCCCAAAGACTGCAATTTATTGATAAGCCTTCTGTGTGGGACAGTATCAAAAGCCTTACTGAAGTCTAGATAAGCGATGTCTACTGCACCTCCTCCATCTATTATTTTAGTCACCCAATCAAAAAAATCAATAAGATTAGTTTGACATGATCTCCCTGAAGTAAATCCATGCTGTTTTTCATCTTTCAATCCATGGGATTTTAGATGTTCTACAATCCTCTCCTTAAGTATGGTTTCCATTAATTTCCCCAGTGTGCAGCAGTATATAACGATTGAATTTCACACGTACTGATGCAGCAAGGGCTGTAATATTAAGTATTTTGCCCAAAAAGGGTGCTTTTTAAAACCCAGAAAATTATAGCTGTATTTCTAGCTTAAATTGCACACTGACTAAAGCGGCAGAGGCCCCAGATGGAGGGTATTGCCAAAAATGGGTGTTTTTTAAAACTCAGAAAATTATTGAAGTATTTCAAGCTTGTTTTAACAATGACAGATGCAGCAAAGGCTGCAATATTAAAGGGAACCTGTCACCAGGATTTTGTGCATAGAGCTGAGGACATGGGTTGCTAAATGGCCGCTAGCACATCCGCAATACCCAGTCCCCATAGCTCTGAGTGCTTTTATTGTGTCAAAAAAACGATTTGATACATATGCAAATTAACCTGAGATGAGTCCTGTCCCTGACTCATCTCACATACAGGACTCATCTCTGGTTAATTTGCATATGTATCAAATCATTTTTTTTTTACACAATAAAAGAACACAGAGCTATGGGGACTGGGTATTGCAGATGTGCTAGAGGCCATCTAGCAACTCATGTCCTCAGCTCTATACACAAGATCCAGGTGACAAGTTCCCTTTAAGTACTTTTCCCAAAATGGGTGTTTTTTTAATAGCAGAATATGACAGCAGTATATAACGCTTGAATTTCACACGTACAGATGCAGACAAGGCCGCAAATTAAGTATTTTGACCAAAATGGGTGTTTTTTAAATACCAGAATAGCACAGCAGTATCTAAAGCGTGTATCTCACACTGACAGATATAGACAAGGCCGCAAATTAAGTATTTTGGCCTAAATGGGTGTTTTTTAAAACCCAGAAAATTATAGCTGTATTTCTAGCTTAAATTGCACACTGACTAATGCAGCAGAGGCCCCAGATGGAGTGTGTTGACAAAAATTGGTGTTTTTTAAACCCAGAAAATTATTGAATTATTTCAAGCTTGTTTTTAACAATCACAGATGCAGCAAAGGCTGCATTATTAAGTACTTTGCCCAAAATGGGTGTTTTTTTTTACTAACAGAATATGACAGCAGTATCTAAAGCGTGTATCTCACACTGACAGATGCAGCAAGGGCTGTAAATTTGAGTATTTTGCCCAAAAAGGGTGTTTTTTAAAACCCAGAAAATTATTGCTGTATTTCTAGCTTAAATTGCACACTGACAAATGCTGCAAAGGCACCAGATGCAGGATATTGCCAAAAATTGGTGTTTTTTTAAACCCAGATTATTATTGCAGTATTTCAAGCTTGGATTTGAATGTCACAAAAGCACATATGCTGTGCTGGTGCTCTGAGCTTGCATAAAATGGCCGCCGCCGCCCACCTAACTAACAGACGGATAAAAGTTCTTTTTCTGTGTCACTGGGCTCAGGGCAGGGTAAAAAGAAACTAAATCTATGTAGATCGCAGAGTTAACAAGCACTTCAGATTAAAGATTCTTTCCTATTCTCTCCCTCACAGCAGCAGCATCCTATCCCTAAACTAATCAGAGCAGAGTGACGTGCAGCGCTACGTGACTCCAGCTTATATAGAGGCTGGGTCACATGCTGCACTGGCCAATCACAGCCATGCTATTAGTAGGTATGGCTGTGATGGCTTCTAAGGGCACAGAGTAAAACGCTTGTTGATTTTAAAAAGCGCCAATAAATCGCCAAACACCGAACCCGAACTTTTACTGAAATGTTTAGGTTCGGGTCCAGGGTCCAAAAATCCTAAAGTTCGGTACGAACCCAAACTTTACAGTTCGGGTTCGCTCAACCCTAATCATGACCCTGATAACAGGTAAAGGCAGGGTGATACAGGAAATAAAGCATATGCAAAGTAGTAGGCATAACACAGCACGACAATAAAACTTGGAGTGTTTCTTCCAATTAAAGCTGTTATATATTAAACACTGTATGTACAGTTGGTGGGAATGTATTTATGTACCTTTCATGTGAATATTTTAGGTAACCTCTTTATAACATGATTGAACCTGAGTGCAGATAGAGATTACTTGAAAAACCTACAGTAACTACTTCCTACCTGCAGGTGTCAGCATTGCTCTATATGTGTATGCCAGAAATACAGTGATCTGTTTATGAACTGTGCATGTAATGATTCATCTTCGTATTAAAACAATGGTTCTAGAAAAAGGAATTCTGAGTGATTAGTGAATGTAAGCATTAATATTCACAACAATTTGGTAAGTAACTGACATGCATTGCTGTATATCAAACCAACACACCTGAGTCAAGAACAACCACTCATACATTGGAGAGAAAGAGGATGTGTAACCAGTGAGCGCTAAATCAATCAATACTAATGACTTTTATTTAAAAAATAATGCAAAAACTATTACACAAGCATGACATACAGAGCAGTACAAAACAGACTATAAACAAAATGGTACATAAAGGGAGACCAAAATAAACCTCAACCTCCTGTAGCCTGTCTCAACTGCGGTAAAGTGTTTTTACCTAAACAAGATAGACAGATAGATAGATAGATGGATAGATAGATATTTGTTTTTATTCTTTCTCTCCTTTTATTATCCACTACTAATTTGGAATTCCAAAACCGCATGCAGAAACCTAACTGTGTGGCTGTACCCTAAAATGCAAGAAAATGTGTGTTGTATGCACACAATAAAGTACACCTAACTTAAATATCTACAGAAATATAGAAAATAAGTGCAACAACATCATCTAAATGTAGTGACCTGGGGTAAGAGGAAGGGGTGAGGAAAAATCCTACTCATATCAACTACCACCTTTGCTTCATCAGGATTGTTAATTACGGTACCTGCTAAACCAATGCTCATTAAACACCTAGAATGGAAAAATATAGCAGATAAAGATAAATGGTAGTGCATGCGCTGATAATCATAATAGATATACACTCACCTAAAGAATTATTAGGAACACCTGTTCTATTTCTCATTAATGGAATTATCTAGTCAACCAATCACATGGCAGTTGCTTCAATGCATTTAGGGGTGTGGTCCTGGTCAAGACAATCTCCTGAACTCCAAACTGAATGTCAGAATGGGAAAGAAAGGTGATTTAAGGAATTTTGAGCGTGGCATGGTTGTTGGTGCCAGACGGGCCGGTCTGAGTATTTCACAATCTGCTCAGTTACTGGGATTTTCACGCACAACCATTTCTAGGGTTTACCAAGAATGGTGTGAAAAGGGAAAAACATCCAGTATGCGGCAGTCCTGTGGGCAAAAATGCCTTGTGGATGCTAGAGGTCAGAGGAGAATGGGCCGACTGATTCAAGCTAATAGAAGAGCAACGTTGACTAAAATAACCACTCGTTAAAACCGAGGTATGCAGCAAAGCATTTGTGAAGCCACAACACGCACAACCTTGAGGCGGATGGGCTACAACAACAGAAGACCCCACCGGGTACCACTCATCTCCACTACAAATAGGAAAAAGAGGCTACAATTTGCACGAGCTCACCAAAATTGGACTGTTGAAGACTGGAAAAATGTTGCCTGGTCTGATGAGTCTCGATTTCTGTTGAGACATTCAAATGGTAGAGTCCGAATTTGGCGTAAACAGAATGAGAACATGTATCCATCCTCTGATGGCTACTTCCAGCAGGATTATGCACCATCTTATAGATTTTTTCATTAGCTGAAAGTACTAGCTTCAAGTACTACATTAAGTACTAGTAAAGAGATATTGCAGCAGACTGAAGAGATTCAAGAGATACTGCAAGAGATTGGCTTAGAGTCTCCAACTGGCTCATCTGTGTTGTTTTTGCTGATCATTGATTGAGAAGAGGTAAGGAATTCGGTCAGCTGTTTGCTATTGTGCGTTTGCTAATGAGCCTAGCTCACTAAGGTGTTACATTTGTTGCTGGGGGAGGAGTTTGGGAAGGAGTGTGTGTATATATAGAGACAGACTCATTAGCTGGCCTAATTCATTAGCTGAAAGTACTAGCTTCAAGTACTACATTAAGTACTAGTAAAGAGATATTGCAGCAGACTGAAGAGATTCAAGAGATACTGCAAGAGATTGGCTTAGAGTCTCCAACTGGCTCATCTGTGTTGTTTTTGCTGATCATTGATTGAGAAGAGGTAAGGAATTCGGTCAGCTGTTTGCTATTGTGCGTTTGCTAATGAGCCTAGCTCACTAAGGTGTTACATTTGTTGCTGGGGGAGGAGTTTGGGAAGGAGTGTGTGTATATATAGAGACAGACTCATTAGCTGGCCTAATTCATTAGCTGAAAGTACTAGCTTCAAGTACTACATTAAGTACTAGTAAAGAGATATTGCAGCAGACTGAAGAGATTCAAGAGATACTGCAAGAGATTGGCTTAGAGTCTCCAACTGGCTCATCTGTGTTGTTTTTGCTGATCATTGATTGAGAAGAGGTAAGAAATTCGGTCAGCTGTTTGCTATTGTGCGTTTGCTAATGAGCCTAGCTCACTAAGGTGTTACATTTGTTGCTGGGGGAGGAGTTTGGGAAGGAGTGTGTGTATATATAGAGACAGACTCATTAGCTGGCCTAATTCATTAGCTGAAAGTACTAGCTTCAAGTACTACATTAAGTACTAGTAAAGAGATATTGCAGCAGACTGAAGAGATTCAAGAGATACTGCAAGAGATTGGCTTAGAGTCTCCAACTGGCTCATCTGTGTTGTTTTTGCTGATCATTGATTGAGAAGAGGTAAGGAATTCGGTCAGCTGTTTGCTATTGTGCGTTTGCTAATGAGCCTAGCTCACTAAGGTGTTACATTTGTTGCTGGGGGAGGAGTTTGGGAAGGAGTGTGTGTATATATAGAGACAGACTCATTAGCTGGCCTAATTCATTAGCTGAAAGTACTAGCTTCAAGTACTACATTAAGTACTAGTAAAGAGATATTGCAGCAGACTGAAGAGATTCAAGAGATACTGCAAGAGATTGGCTTAGAGTCTCCAACTGGATCATCTGTGTTGTTTTTGCTGATCATTGATTGAGAAGAGGTAAGGAATTCGGTCAGCTGTTTGCTATTGTGCGTTTGCTAATGAGCCTAGCTCACTAAGGTGTTACATTTGTTGCTGGGGGAGGAGTTTGGGAAGGAGTGTGTGTATATATAGAGACAGACTCATTAGCTGGCCTAATTCATTAGCTGAAAGTACTAGCTTCAAGTACTACATTAAGTACTAGTAAAGAGATATTGCAGCAGACTGAAGAGATTCAAGAGATACTGCAAGAGATTGGCTTAGAGTCTCCAACTGGCTCATCTGTGTTGTTTTTGCTGATCATTGATTGAGAAGAGGTAAGGAATTCGGTCAGCTGTTTGCTATTGTGTGTTTGCTAATGAGCCTAGCTCACTAAGGTGTTACATTTGTTGCTGGGGGAGGAGTTTGGGAAGGAGTGTG
This sequence comes from Bufo bufo, assembly GCF_905171765.1. Lineage (NCBI taxonomy): Eukaryota > Metazoa > Chordata > Amphibia > Anura > Bufonidae > Bufo > Bufo bufo. The sequence continues at coordinate 324,043,678 of NC_053391.1, forward strand.
TGTATATATAGAGACAGACTCATTAGCTGGCCTAATTCATTAGCTGAAAGTACTAGCTTCAAGTACTACATTAAGTACTAGTAAAGAGATATTGCAGCAGACTGAAGAGATTCAAGAGATACTGCAAGAGATTGGCTTAGAGTCTCCAACTGGCTCATCTGTGTTGTTTTTGCTGATCATTGATTGAGAAGAGGTAAGGAATTCGGTCAGCTGTTTGCTATTGTGCGTTTGCTAATGAGCCTAGCTCACTAAGGTGTTACATTTGTTGCTGGGGGAGGAGTTTGGGAAGGAGTGTGTGTATATATAGAGACAGACTCATTAGCTGGCCTAATTCATTAGCTGAAAGTACTAGCTTCAAGTACTACATTAAGTACTAGTAAAGAGATATTGCAGCAGACTGAAGAGATTCAAGAGATACTGCAAGAGATTGGCTTAGAGTCTCCAACTGGCTCATCTGTGTTGTTTTTGCTGATCATTGATTGAGAAGAGGTAAGGAATTCGGTCAGCTGTTTGCTATTGTGCGTTTGCTAATGAGCCTAGCTCACTAAGGTGTTACATTTGTTGCTGGGGGAGGAGTTTGGGAAGGAGTGTGTGTATATATAGAGACAGACTCATTAGCTGGCCTAATTCATTAGCTGAAAGTACTAGCTTCAAGTACTACATTAAGTACTAGTAAAGAGATATTGCAGCAGACTGAAGAGATTCAAGAGATACTGCAAGAGATTGGCTTAGAGTCTCCAACTGGCTCATCTGTGTTGTTTTTGCTGATCATTGATTGAGAAGAGGTAAGGAATTCGGTCAGCTGTTTGCTATTGTGCGTTTGCTAATGAGCCTAGCTCACTAAGGTGTTACATTTGTTGCTGGGGGAGGAGTTTGGGAAGGAGTGTGTGTATATATAGAGACAGACTCATTAGCTGGCCTAATTCCTTAGCTGAAAGTACTAGCTTCAAGTACTACATTAAGTACTAGTAAAGAGATATTGCAGCAGACTGAAGAGATTCAAGAGATACTGCAAGAGATTGGCTTAGAGTCTCCAACTGGCTCATCTGTGTTGTTTTTGCTGATCATTGATTGAGAAGAGGTAAGGAATTCGGTCAGCTGTTTGCTATTGTGCGTTTGCTAATGAGCCTAGCTCACTAAGGTGTTACATTTGTTGCTGGGGGAGGAGTTTGGGAAGGAGTGTGTGTATATATAGAGACAGACTCATTAGCTGGCCTAATTCATTAGCTGAAAGTACTAGCTTCAAGTACTACATTAAGTACTAGTAAAGAGATATTGCAGCAGACTGAAGAGATTCAAGAGATACTGCAAGAGATTGGCTTAGAGTCTCCAACTGGCTCATCTGTGTTGTTTTTGCTGATCATTGATTGAGAAGAGGTAAGGAATTCGGTCAGCTGTTTGCTATTGTGCGTTTGCTAATGAGCCTAGCTCACTAAGGTGTTACATTTGTTGCTGGGGGAGGAGTTTGGGAAGGAGTGTGTGTATATATCGAGACAGGCTCATTAGCTGGCCTAATTCATTAGCTGAAAGTACTAGCTTCAAGTACTACATTAAGTACTAGTAAAGAGATATTGCAGCAGACTGAAGAGATTCAAGAGATACTGCAAGAGATTGGCTTAGAGTCTCCAACTGGCTCATCTGTGTTGTTTTTGCTGATCATTGATTGAGAAGAGGTAAGGAATTCGGTCAGCTGTTTGCTATTGTGCGTTTGCTAATGAGCCTAGCTCACTAAGGTGTTACATTTGTTGCTGGGGGAGGAGTTTGGGAAGGAGTGTGTGTATATATAGAGACAGACTCATTAGCTGGCCTAATTCATTAGCTGAAAGTACTAGCTTCAAGTACTACATTAAGTACTAGTAAAGAGATATTGCAGCAGACTGAAGAGATTCAAGAGATACTGCAAGAGATTGGCTTAGAGTCTCCAACTGGCTCATCTGTGTTGTTTTTGCTGATCATTGATTGAGAAGAGGTAAGGAATTCGGTCAGCTGTTTGCTATTGTGCGTTTGCTAATGAGCCTAGCTCACTAAGGTGTTACATTTGTTGCTGGGGGAGGAGTTTGGGAAGGAGTGTGTGTATATATAGAGACAGACTCATTAGCTGGCCTAATTCATTAGCTGAAAGTACTAGCTTCAAGTACTACATTAAGTACTAGTAAAGAGATATTGCAGCAGACTGAAGAGATTCAAGAGATACTGCAAGAGATTGGCTTAGAGTCTCCAACTGGCTCATCTGTGTTGTTTTTGCTGATCATTGATTGAGAAGAGGTAAGGAATTCGGTCAGCTGTTTGCTATTGTGCGTTTGCTAATGAGCCTAGCTCACTAAGGTGTTACATTTGTTGCTGGGGGAGGAGTTTGGGAAGGAGTGTGTGTATATATAGAGACAGACTCATTAGCTGGCCTAATTCATTAGCTGAAAGTACTAGCTTCAAGTACTACATTAAGTACTAGTAAAGAGATATTGCAGCAGACTGAAGAGATTCAAGAGATACTGCAAGAGATTGGCTTAGAGTCTCCAACTGGCTCATCTGTGTTGTTTTTGCTGATCATTGATTGAGAAGAGGTAAGGAATTCGGTCAGCTGTTTGCTATTGTGCGTTTGCTAATGAGCCTAGCTCACTAAGGTGTTACATTTGTTGCTGGGGGAGGAGTTTGGGAAGGAGTGTGTGTATATATAGAGACAGACTCATTAGCTGGCCTAATTCATTAGCTGAAAGTACTAGCTTCAAGTACTACATTAAGTACTAGTAAAGAGATATTGCAGCAGACTGAAGAGATTCAAGAGATACTGCAAGAGATTGGCTTAGAGTCTCCAACTGGCTCATCTGTGTTGTTTTTGCTGATCATTGATTGAGAAGAGGTAAGGAATTCGGTCAGCTGTTTGCTATTGTGCGTTTGCTAATGAGCCTAGCTCACTAAGGTGTTACATTTGTTGCTGGGGGAGGAGTTTGGGAAGGAGTGTGTGTATATATAGAGACAGACTCATTAGCTGGCCTAATTCATTAGCTGAAAGTACTAGCTTCAAGTACTACATTAAGTACTAGTAAAGAGATATTGCAGCAGACTGAAGAGATTCAAGAGATACTGCAAGAGATTGGCTTAGAGTCTCCAACTGGCTCATCTGTGTTGTTTTTGCTGATCATTGATTGAGAAGAGGTAAGGAATTCGGTCAGCTGTTTGCTATTGTGCGTTTGCTAATGAGCCTAGCTCACTAAGGTGTTACATTTGTTGCTGGGGGAGGAGTTTGGGAAGGAGTGTGTGTATATATAGAGACAGACTCATTAGCTGGCCTAATTCATTAGCTGAAAGTACTAGCTTCAAGTACTACATTAAGTACTAGTAAAGAGATATTGCAGCAGACTGAAGAGATTCAAGAGATACTGCAAGAGATTGGCTTAGAGTCTCCAACTGGCTCATCTGTGTTGTTTTTGCTGATCATTGATTGAGAAGAGGTAAGGAATTCGGTCAGCTGTTTGCTATTGTGCGTTTGCTAATGAGCCTAGCTCACTAAGGTGTTACATTTGTTGCTGGGGGAGGAGTTTGGGAAGGAGTGTGTGTATATATAGAGACAGACTCATTAGCTGGCCTAATTCATTAGCTGAAAGTACTAGCTTCAAGTACTACATTAAGTACTAGTAAAGAGATATTGCAGCAGACTGAAGAGATTCAAGAGATACTGCAAGAGATTGGCTTAGAGTCTCCAACTGGCTCATCTGTGTTGTTTTTGCTGATCATTGATTGAGAAGAGGTAAGGAATTCGGTCAGCTGTTTGCTATTGTGCGTTTGCTAATGAGCCTAGCTCACTAAGGTGTTACATTTGTTGCTGGGGGAGGAGTTTGGGAAGGAGTGTGTGTATATATAGAGACAGACTCATTAGCTGGCCTAATTCATTAGCTGAAAGTACTAGCTTCAAGTACTACATTAAGTACTAGTAAAGAGATATTGCAGCAGACTGAAGAGATTCAAGAGATACTGCAAGAGATTGGCTTAGAGTCTCCAACTGGCTCATCTGTGTTGTTTTTGCTGATCATTGATTGAGAAGAGGTAAGGAATTCGGTCAGCTGTTTGCTATTGTGCGTTTGCTAATGAGCCTAGCTCACTAAGGTGTTACATTTGTTGCTGGGGGAGGAGTTTGGGAAGGAGTGTGTGTATATATAGAGACAGACTCATTAGCTGGCCTAATTCATTAGCTGAAAGTACTAGCTTCAAGTACTACATTAAGTACTAGTAAAGAGATATTGCAGCAGACTGAAGAGATTCAAGAGATACTGCAAGAGATTGGCTTAGAGTCTCCAACTGGCTCATCTGTGTTGTTTTTGCTGATCATTGATTGAGAAGAGGTAAGGAATTCGGTCAGCTGTTTGCTATTGTGCGTTTGCTAATGAGCCTAGCTCACTAAGGTGTTACATTTGTTGCTGGGGGAGGAGTTTGGGAAGGAGTGTGTGTATATATAGAGACAGACTCATTAGCTGGCCTAATTCATTAGCTGAAAGTACTAGCTTCAAGTACTACATTAAGTACTAGTAAAGAGATATTGCAGCAGACTGAAGAGATTCAAGAGATACTGCAAGAGATTGGCTTAGAGTCTCCAACTGGCTCATCTGTGTTGTTTTTGCTGATCATTGATTGAGAAGAGGTAAGGAATTCGGTCAGCTGTTTGCTATTGTGCGTTTGCTAATGAGCCTAGCTCACTAAGGTGTTACATTTGTTGCTGGGGGAGGAGTTTGGGAAGGAGTGTGTGTATATATAGAGACAGACTCATTAGCTGGCCTAATTCATTAGCTGAAAGTACTAGCTTCAAGTACTACATTAAGTACTAGTAAAGAGATATTGCAGGAGATAGTCAGGAGGTAGGCTGGAAGGTGGAAACAATACAAAAAAAAAAAGGTAAGATTTGTTTGATTTAAAGTTACAAATTTATTTTTTTATTTTTTTCTCCTCTTTAAAATGGCAGACTTGGTTCAGTGCAGGAATTGTTGTGCATTTATTTCATGTTCCACTCTTTGGAGATTCGGATGCTGTCAGATCTGTAGACAGTTCTCCTTACTGCAGCAGGAAATTGCATTTTTGAAAGCTGAAATATTTAAATTATCTGTTAAACAAACTCCAGCTAGGACTGCTGCAATGCCACTGCCACAGAGGACCCCCAGAAATGGCAGATGGGTTAATGTAGGTTCTGGAAGTCTTAGAGTGGTGGATAGAAGACATGTCCCACAGTCGGTGGTTCTCCATAATTCATTTGCAGCACTCTCCGAATGTAAGGACAACATGGATATGGACTCAAGCACAGAGGGTGAGAAACCATCGACTCCTATGTCTAATGTATGCAACAAAAAAGATAAAGTGAAGTCTCAAAGGATGCAGCTGTTGCTGGGTGATTCAATCATAAGAAGTGTGGAGCTTAAAGAAAATGGTTTTGTGAGATGTCTCCCTGGGGCTACTGCTAGAAGAGATAGAAGACGTATTATTAATATTGTTAAGCAAGCAAAGCAGGAAGGGGACGTGGATGTTCTTGTCCATCTAGGGACAAATGACCTGGCTTGCAATGAAGTGTCAGAGGTGAAAAAATCTTTTATCACACTTGGTAATGACGTACAGGATTTTGCATCCACCATTTCATTTTCTGAAGTTTTGCCTGTGCATAATGTTCAGAATGATAGGCAGAGGCGCATAAAGGAGTTCAACATATGGCTTGGTAAATGGTGTCAAGAGCAAGGATTTGGCTTTGTTTCTCATGATAGCTCTATAGTAGGCAAATTAATGGAAACCCTATTAAAGGATAGGATTGTGGAACATCTAAAATCCCATGGATTGCAAGATGAAAAACAACATGGGTTTACTTCAGGGAGATCATGTCAAACAAATCTTATAGATTTTTTTGACTGGGTGAATAAAATAATAGACGGTGGAGGTGCAGTAGACATCGCATATCTAGATTTTAGTAAGGCTTTTGACACTGTCCCACATAGAAGACTTATCAATAAACTGCAGTCATTGAGCATGGACTCCCATATTGTTGAGTGGATTAGGCAGTGGCTGAGTGACAGACAACAGAGGGTTGTAGTCAATGGAGAACATTCAAAACAAGGTAATGTTACCAGTGGGGTTCCACAGGGATCTGTACTGGGACCGATTTTGTTTAATATCTTCATAAGTGATATTGCAAAAGGCCTCGCTGGTAAGGTTTGTCTTTTTGCTGATGACACAAAGATATGTAACAGGGTTGATGTTCCTGGAGGGAAACGCCAAATGGAAAAGGATTTAGGAAAACTAGAAGAATGGTCAGAACTCTGGAAACTGAAATTTAATGTGGATAAGTGCAAGATAATGCACCTGGGGCGTAAAAACCCAAGGGCAGAATATAGAATATTTGACACAGTCCTGACCTCAGTATCTGAGGAAAGGGATTTAGGAGTAATTATTTCAGAAGACTTAAAGGTGGGAAGACAATGTAATAGAGCAGCACGAAATGCCAGCAGAATGCTTGGATGTATAGGGAGAGGTATAAGCAGTAGAAAGAGTGAAGTGCTTATGCCGCTGTACAGAACACTGGTGAGACCTCACTTGGAGTATTGTGCGCAGTACTGGAGGCCATATCTCCAGAAGGATATAGATACTCTAGAGAGAGTTCAGAGAAGAGCTACTAAACTAGTACATGGATTGCAGGATAAAACTTACCAGGAAAGGTTAAAGGACCTTAATATGTATAGCTTGGAAGAAAGAAGAGACAGAGGGGATATGATAGAAACTTTTAAATACATAAAGGGAATCAACTCGGTAAAGGAAGAGAGCATATTTAAAAGAAGAAAAACTACCACAAGAGGACACAGTTTTAAATTAGAGGGGCAAAGGTTTAAAAGTAATATAAGGAAGTATTACTTTACTGAGAGAGTAGTGGATGCATGGAATAGCCTTCCTGCAGAAGTGGTAGCTGCAAATACAGTGAAGGGGTTTAAGCATGCATGGGATAGGCATAAGGCCATCCTTCATATAAGATAGGGCCGGGGGCTATCCATAGTATTCAGTATATTGGGCAGACTAGATGGGCCAAATGGTTCTTATCTGCCGACACATTCTATGTTTCTATGTTTCTATGTCACAAAGCTCGAATCATTTCAAATTGGTTTCTTGAACATGACAATGAGTTCACTGTACTAAAATGGCCCCCACAGTCACCAGATCTCAACCCAAAAGCATATTTGGGATGTGGTGGAACGGGAGCTTCGTGCCCTGGATGTGCATCCCTCAAATCTCCATCAACTGCAAGATGCTATCCTATCAATATGGGCCAACATTTCTAAAGAATGCTATCAGCACCTTGTTGAATCAATGCCACGTAGAATTAAGGCAGTTATGAAGGCAAAAGGGGGTCCAACACCGTATTAGTATGGTGTTCCTAATAATTCTTTAGGTGAGTGTATATTAGAAACAATTAGCAAAAATAGATTTTAACACGTTTTTTTAAATCGCATATATCAGTGATTGAAGACGTAATTATTAGGGCTAAATCTGTTTATTATCTCCACACACACAGTTCCAAATTTTTATTTTTTTGGGGCGATTATTGAATTTAATTAGACCAGCATATAGATATAGATGATCAGTGCACCAATACACAGGTTAGTGCACCACATTATCTGTGAGTGATAATGTGATATTAAGCTTCAGGCCTGGCCCTTAATCATCCATTTGCCTTTTATTCTATATCCAGATTCCACACGGTTGTAATATTTATTATTTTTTTTGGGGGGGGGGGGGGGGTTCAATTTACTTAAAGGGGTTATTCAAACCCTATAATGCTCTCTCTAATGCCTGGGCCCCTCACACAGATTGTACTTACCTCGTAGCCCGGCAACCGCATTGCTTCTGATGCCCGCACTGCTGCCGCTGCGTCTCCCCATCATGCGGATCATACGTAGCCCCAGATGTTTTGACCAGTGCCCCGAATGTTATGCTGGCAACAGTGGCATAACTACCAGGGAAGCAGCTGCTTCAGGGCCGGGCTGACAAGAGGCCCGGCGCCCGGCAGCCTGACACCAAGTGTCTTGATTATCTAAAGCAGTTTTTCATGCCAGCGCAGTCATTTCCACACAATCTCCTGCACAGCCCGGAGCCTGACTAACGAGAAGGGACATGTGAAGGAAACGACGAAAAACAGTAGCAGCTGCCTATGTAGATGTCATTATCCATAGGGAGCACACTGCAAGCTAAAAGTAACTGCATCACCAAAAATGTAAACAGTCACTGTTGGTTTCCATTGGTTACCACAGGAGGAAGAACGAGATAACGTTCAAAAAGTGCCATATGTGTATTAAATCTGAATTTTGATCACGAGGATTCCTCGTAAAAAAAGAGTCGGTTGAGGCCCATAGTTCTTCTTCCTGAAGATCCTCTTCAGCATGTAGATCAATAAAATCTTCAGAACCTCTAGTATACTCCCCCCTTTGAAGAGGAAGGAGTGCAGCAGGATTTAGGATGTGGCATCTCTGAATGGTGACATAATCTGGCAGGAGCAGATCATACTGAAGCCGGAGGTGGTGCTGTGCAGTAAGATGTTTAGGTTGAGTCTGCTGGAGGATGGCAGAAATGTCATGGGGAGCCAGAATAGTGAGGGGATGACCCAGCACAATGTCAGATGTGACGTCTAGAAGAGAGCTGGCATCATGGACAGCTCTGACACAGGAAGGGGCGGCTCTGGCTACCGGATCAAGACGCTTAGAATAGTAACCCAAGGGTCGATTGCGGCCACCATGAGTTTGAGTGGGGACTCCAGTGGCGTGACCTTGGCGTTCCATGACATACGGTCGGAAAGAAAGGTTGTAGTTGGGGATGCCACGAGCAGGGGCAGATGCAATGGCGGCCTTCAATGACTTAAAAGCTTCTCTGGCCTCCATTGTCACCTGGAAAGGAGTAGTATCATTGCGAGGTATACAGTCATATAAGGGCCGCATGAGGACAGAAGCATCAGAGATCCAGGGCCTGCAGTAGGACATGAGTCCCAGAAGGGTTTGCAGTTGATGAGGGGTGTCCGGGAGTTGGATGTCAGAGATAGCCTTCTTCCTGGCCTCAGTTAGGTGCTTGCGACCTTGAGAGATACAATGACCTAGGAAGACAACTTTGAGGAGACACAGTTGTAGTTTGGCTTGTGAGACTCGACATCCAGCAGAGGCTAGGAACTGGAGAAGTGAGACAGACTTATTCATCCAATTTTGGGGAGAGACCACACAGAGGAGAAGGTCATCCACATATTGGAGGAGTTCTACATCCGGGTGATCTGCTTGCCAGGGTTGCAGAACAGAGGACATAGCCTTGCTGAAGCAGGAAGGGCTGTTTTGGACCCCTTGAGGCATAACAGTCCAGGTGTACTGTTTGCCTGCATGTGTGAAAGCAAAAAGAAACTGACATTTCTCATGTAAGGGAATAGAAAAGAATGCATTGGCCAGATCAATGACAGTGAAAGTAGTGGCAGTGGGTGGAATGCCAGCAAGGAGTGTGTGCAGGTTGGGGACAATAGGTGTCTCAAGAACAGTAGCCGTATTGACAGCTTGGAGGTCCTGCACCATGCGGTACATTGGAGGCTGTCCTTTATCCCTTTTCTTCTGAACTGGGTAAAGGGATGAGTTACAGGAAGAGGTAGTGATCTTGATTGCCCCATTCTGTAGGAGGGCCTGCACCTGGAGGGTAATAGCATCCTGTTGTGAGATAGAAAGCGGATATTGCGCTTTGTATGGCAGGACCTTGGGGTCCTTTAGGGTCACAGTGACCAGTGGGACATTGAGGCGTTCGATATTCTGGGGTCCTTTGGCCCAGAGAGTATCGGGGATGAGGTGCAAAATGGTTTGCAGTGAATCCCCTTGCTCATATGACTCAGTGTCCTGAAGTGTGGTTAATGCCATAAGGAGGCAAGTATCTTCCGGGTGTAGGGCCGTACCGAGGGTGACCGTTCCATGCTCTTTGAACTGTATGTTAGCCTGGATTTTCTTAAGAAAATCAGAGCCTAACAGATATAGGGGGCATGTTTGGCTGACAACAAACTGCGACATGACTCCTGCAGGGAGGTGGAGTTGGGGGGTTTTAGTCTGGGAGAATCTAGGGGAAGTGACTGAGAGTGGCTTGGTCACGGGGTTATGTTGCACAACCCCCTCTAGTCCAGAACAGGGTAATTGAATGTCAGTGAGCCAAGAAGGCAGTCTCACATAATACACTGCGGGCTGCACCAGTGTCTACAAGAAATGAAAGTTCCTTCCCTGCCACCTTGAGAGTTACTTGAAGGGCGGGACCGGTAGGAGGGGTAGAGACTGTCATACATGGAATGTCCCCTCCCTGCACTGGTTTGCCAGCGTCCTATTGCGATGAAGGGGGCTGAGTGCCCCCCTGTCGCCGTTGATTGGTTGGCCACAGATGTTTGCTACGGCAGTGCCGTTTGATGTGTCTGGGCTTGCCGCACATATAACAGACATGAGGTGGTGGGTGTTCTCCACCATCTTCTCCTGACATTACAGTTATCACAGCAGCACTGGTTTTCTTTGTGTTACTCTCTAGACCCTTTGCAATCTGCTCCAACATGTCTAGTGTCAGGATTTCCACTCGGAGCGACAGGTCACAAGGGCTTTGTTTATCTCTGGTCGTAGACCATCGACAAACGAGCGGGCCAAGAGTCTGAGATGGACAGGCTCAATCTGACTAAGGGTCCATTCACACGTCCGTAATTTGGGTCCGCATTCGTTCCGCAATTTGCGGACCCATTCACTTTCAATGGAGCTGGAACGGATTCACATTTCCTGGATCCGCATCAGTTTTTTCGGGATCCATTTTTTCGGGATCCGCAATTTCGTTCCTGGAAAAAATAGAACATGTCCTATTCTTGTCCGCAATTGCGGACCAGAAAATGCATTTTCTATTATAGTGTCTGTGATGTGCGGATCCGCAAATTGCTGATCGCACATTGCAGGTGTCCGTGTTTTGCGGATCCGCAAAACACTTACGGACGTGTGAATGGACCCTAAAACCCATGTCTTTGTAACTTAGATAAAATAGTGTTAGTCGGACGCACAGGGAGGTTGATACATCAAAGAAGGGTGCTCTCAGTCTAACAGCGTCACCCCGCTGTTTGCAAAAAAAGAGTTTGATAAGGAAATGACTGGGCACACCTAAGGATATGTAGTGACCAAAAATTTATTAAGTAAAAGGACAAGTGGGTTTGCGGTAATTACAGTATCAGATATATAAATGCAAAACCGTTGAGTAATATAAGGTTTGCACACTTCATCAATAATTCATAAAAGGTCCATATAAAAATCCATGTAAAAAACACTATATATTTGTGGTTAATGTATAGACCAGTCACTGGATGGTAAGGGTACCGCCCGTGACTGATATCCACGCCTCAAACACAAATGGAATACAAGATAAGACTAATAACAAAGCAGCAATCTAGTATCAGTTTAAATTCAGTGCAGACAATAGTTCGTAGATATAAAACTTAAGCCGCGATTAGATGGTGATGTTATAATCAACCCGACATAAGAATTCACTGCCCCGGAGTGGTCATGGGAGTCCAAGTGAACTATATGTTAGTTAGGAATAGATTACTGGCCTTGATGTAGCCAAAAGTGCAGAGATTGTAAGTATTGACTTACTCCGTAGCTGACTTAGCGGCGTCCCGCTTACAGTCAGGAAGGGATCCGACAATAGGATAAAAATGTATTTAGGAACAGTCTTACCGATATTAGAAGGTTTCTCTCGTGTAGAAGAAACTTCGGCCGTCTCTCGAAACTTTGTTCCCAGATTTTTCGTTACGGTTAGGTGAATCCCACAGTAAATAAGTAATCTGGGTCACCTGTTACCCTGTTCGACTTGCTGCACGTGGTTCCGCTTGTTTGGGTGCGGTTGCAGTATCACAGCCTTCCGGGCGAAAGTTTCAGACCGACTTATCTTTATAAAAACGGTACAAACTTGTTCCTAATTTGGGGTCGATGTGGTGCACTCACATGAAGTTGAACTTGGGGGGTCAGACCAGACGCGTTTCGGGGCTAGAGTATCCCCTTCCTCAGTGGCTATCTGACCACCCCAAAAGACCTTTCTTTTATACTCCACAAAAGGACTTTTGCAAAACCTGGTTCGTACTTGGTTCCGGAAGTCCTATGGGGATAATTATCCTATCGGAGAAATGTTTTCATTACTTGTATAAAAAAGCTGCATAGTTGTCTTTGTTATAAAATTCCATTCTTTCAGCCGTCGATGATATGTATCTACATCTTAGGTCGATGGTATCATATAATTACTAAGATAAGAATAAAATAAATCTCCTTGCGATTTCTTAGCTGTTTTTTTGGTGTATGTCGTGGCTGCTAAAACGTCTAAACAGTTAAATGTCTGCATATCTACACCGTATATAGAGAACATTCCATAAATATTTACCAGTACATATACTTATGAATGAATTAAAAACGTTATTATAGGGAATTGTTTTAAAAAAAAAAAAAAAAAAAAAAGTTTTAAAAAAGTTTTGCTATACAAACTTTATCAAAAGTTATGAAAAATAAAATAGAATAGAACATAAGGGGATTTAATGGTCAAACAAGTAGTTAAATAGCATAAAAAGTTATGTTATATATACATTTCAATAAAAGAACGTACCCAGTAATATATCTAATAGAGTGTATATCAATATATTGGTGAAAAATAAAAATAAAAATAAAAATAAAAAGTAAAAAATAAATAAATATTGATATATTAAAAATAAAAATAAAAATATATATTAGCATATTACTCTATGATGAATTTTCTCTAAAATTCCAAAAGCATTAGATATCCTATTAAATTGAAAGAAATTTTGTTGTTGTTATTATTGTTGATAGAGGTAGAGGCAGTATCATTAGTCCCCTCACATTAACATCGACCGACTGTACATGATACTGCCTCTACCTCTATCAACAATAATAACAACAACAAAATTTCTTTCAGTGACAAAGTTATGAATATTTATCAACTTTTATGTATTTTTATTTACCCCTATAGGACTGTTTAAACACATTGATATATATTTCAAGATATTTTCAATATTTTTGGTCAATATTTTTGGTTAATATTTAATATATAAATTAATAGGATATCTAATGCTTTTGGAATTTTAGAGAAAATTCATCATAGAGTAATATGCTAATATATATTTTTATTTTTATTTTTAATATATCAATATTTATTTATTTTTTACTTTTTATTTTTATTTTTCACCAATATATTGATATACACTCTATTAGATATATTACTGGGTACGTTCTTTTATTGAAATGTATATATAACATAACTTTTTATGCTATTTAACTACTTGTTTGACCATTAAATCCCCTTATGTTCTATTCTATTTTATTTTTCATAACTTTTGATAAAGTTTGTATAGCAAAACTTTTTTAAAACTTTTTTTTTTTTTTTTTTTTTTAAAACAATTCCCTATAATAACGTTTTTAATTCATTCATAAGTATATGTACTGGTAAATATTTATGGAATGTTCTCTATATACGGTGTAGATATGCAGACATTTAACTGTTTAGACGTTTTAGCAGCCACGACATACACCAAAAAAAACGCTAAGAAATCGCAAGGAGATTTATTTTATTCTTATCTTAGTAATTATATGATACCATCGACCTAAGATGTAGATACATATCATCGACGGCTGAAAGAATGGAATTTTATAACAAAGACAACTATGCAGCTTTTTTATACAAGTAATGAAAACATTTCTCCGATAGGATAATTATCCCCATAGGACTTCCGGAACCAAGTACGAACCAGGTTTTGCAAAAGTCCTTTTGTGGAGTATAAAAGAAAGGTCTTTTGGGGTGGTCAGATAGCCACTGAGGAAGGGGATACTCTAGCCCCGAAACGCGTCTGGTCTGACCCCCCAAGTTCAACTTCATGTGAGTGCACCACATCGACCCCAAATTAGGAACAAGTTTGTACCGTTTTTATAAAGATAAGTCGGTCTGAAACTTTCGCCCGGAAGGCTGTGATACTGCAACCGCACCCAAACAAGCGGAACCACGTGCAGCAAGTCGAACAGGGTAACAGGTGACCCAGATTACTTATTTACTGTGGGATTCACCTAACCGTAACGAAAAATCTGGGAACAAAGTTTCGAGAGACGGCCGAAGTTTCTTCTACACGAGAGAAACCTTCTAATATCGGTAAGACTGTTCCTAAATACATTTTTATCCTATTGTCGGATCCCTTCCTGACTGTAAGCGGGACGCCGCTAAGTCAGCTACGGAGTAAGTCAATACTTACAATCTCTGCACTTTTGGCTACATCAAGGCCAGTAATCTATTCCTAACTAACATATAGTTCACTTGGACTCCCATGACCACTCCGGGGCAGTGAATTCTTATGTCGGGTTGATTATAACATCACCATCTAATCGCGGCTTAAGTTTTATATCTACGAACTATTGTCTGCACTGAATTTAAACTGATACTAGATTGCTGCTTTGTTATTAGTCTTATCTTGTATTCCATTTGTGTTTGAGGCGTGGATATCAGTCACGGGCGGTACCCTTACCATCCAGTGACTGGTCTATACATTAACCACAAATATATAGTGTTTTTTACATGGATTTTTATATGGACCTTTTATGAATTATTGATGAAGTGTGCAAACCTTATATTACTCAACGGTTTTGCATTTATATATCTGATACTGTAATTACCGCAAACCCACTTGTCCTTTTACTTAATAAATTTTTGGTCACTACATATCCTTAGGTGTGCCCAGTCATTTCCTTATCAAACTCTTTGTAACTTAGTTTAATCCTTTGAGCAAATTTCTCGACAGTTTCAACTTTTTCCTGTGTCATATCCTGTAATGTGGTAGATTGGTCTGCTAATATTGCTTTTGCCCATTTCTGTAGTTGCTCTATAAAGTATTCACCAGACTCATGATCCCGGGGTCAAAGTTATCACCCTACAGGTCAGGGGGGTGGATTTGATCCATTATAAGTGATGAGTATTCATCTGTCTTGTTTTCCACTATACTTTTCAGGTCTGACCTCGTGCACCCATAGGTTTGATGCACTTGGGACAGTTTCCTGAAAAAGGTCATGGGGTGGGTATAAGGGTCAGGCAGTAAATTCACTATGGTGAAGAACTGTTGTGGGATGAAAGACACATATTTTGGGGGTCCCTGTGGCCGGTTAAGTGCCAGTGCTTCTTTCAGTGTCTCAAGGTTTCCCTGCTCAATTTTCTATAAGTTCTTTTGTAACTCTGTAATCTGACCCTGCAGTATTTGATCTTGTGAACGTCGTGATGGGCACACGACCATGGGCACAGTCCACTGTGGTGCCAGGGATAAAGTTGGTGGATCACCGTAGTCTGTCGGGGTACTGTCACGGCGGACCAGAACGGGAGGAGGAGGCAATGGCGATGGTTCCACCGGTTTCACGTATTTTTTCAGTAAAGACCTGTGGAACACATCATGGATCCTCCAAGTCTGCGGAAGATCCAGCCGAAACGCTACTGGATTGATCACCGCAGATATTTTGTACGGACCGATAAATCTTGGACCCAGTTTCCAAGATGGCACTCTCAATTTAATATTTTTAGTGGACAACCACACCAGATCACCCACACACAGGTCCGGACCAGTCACACGTCTCTTGTCAGCCATTCGTTTATACCTCTCACCGCATCAAAGAGGGGGATGAGTGGAAAACGGCTTTTAATACTCCGGAAGGGCATTATGAAAATTTGGTCATGCCATTTGGTCTTACTAATGCGCCTGCGGTGTTCCAACATTTTGTCAACGATATTTTTAGTCACCTTATCGGGAGATTTGTTGTGATATATCTTGATGACATCCTGGTCTATTCCCCGAATCTGGATACACATAAGATCCATGTGAGACAAGTGCTGCAGATATTAAGGGCCAACAAATTGTTTGCTAAATTAGAGAAATGTGTGTTCGCCGTAAAAGAGCTGCCATTTCTGGGGTATGTGTTGTCAGATTCAGGTTTCCGCATGGATCCAGAGAAAGTCCGGGCGATTACGGACTGGGATCTGCCTGAGAACCTGAAGGCATTGCAACGCTTCCTGGGGTTTGCCAATTTTTATAGAAAGTTTATAAAGAACTATTCCTTGGTGGTCAAACCACTGACGGACATGACCCGAAAGGGATCCGATTTTTCCAAATGGTCACATGCAGCCAAAACTGCCTTTACATCTCTGAAGGAGAGATTCACCTCGGCCCCTATTCTCGTACAGCCAGATGTCTCGCTTCCTTTTATTGTAGAGGTTGACGCATCAGAGGTGGGGGTGGGAGCGGTACTATCTCAGGGCCCGTCCCCTGGTGAATGGCGTCCGTGTGCTTTCTTTTCGAAGAAATTGTCTACTGCAGAAAGGAACTATGATATTGGCAACAGGGAACTTTTGGCTATTAAGTTGGCCTTTGAGGAGTGGCGTCATTTTTTGGAGGGGGCGGTTCATCCCGTCACGGTGATTACTGATCACAAAAACTTATTATATCTGGAGTCTGCTAAACGTCTCACCCCTGGACAGGCTCGGTGTTCGTTATTTTTTACTAGGTTTAATATTGTAATAACCTATCGCCCGGGGGCAAAAAATACTAAGGCGGATGCATTGTCCCGAAGTTTCCCTGGAGGGGGTGATGTTGATGTACCAGAGCCTATTTTGCAAAAGGGGGTGGTGGTCTCTGCATTACACTCAGGTCTGGAGGGGAGGGTGTTGGAAGCTCAGGGGGACGCCCCGGCCTCCTGCCCCTCGGGTAAACTGTTTGTGCCAGAAAATTTACGCCTGGAGATACTAAAAGAACACCATAACTCCACACTGGCAGGACACCCAGGTAGTAGGGCAACCTCTGAGTTAGTGTCTCGTCGGTTCTGGTGGCCTAAGTGGCGCCAGGAGGTGTTGAATTTTGTGTCTGCATGTGCTACCTGTGCTTGTTCTAAGGTAGATCATACTCGTCCGGCAGGGCGTCTTTTACCTCTGGCCATCCCCAACAGGCTTTGGATGCACCTATCAATGGATTTCATTACGGATCTACCAGTATCAGCGGGGAAGACTGTTATTCTTGTAGTTGTTGACAGATTCAGTAAAATGGTGCACTTTATTGCTCTTGCCGCATTGCCTAATGCTAACACACTGGCTCAGGTTTTTATTGACCACATCGTGAAGCTTCACGGGGTCCCTTCCGATATTGTTTCGGATCGTGGTACCCAATTTGTTTCTAAATTTTGGAAAGCTTTTTGTTCTCGTTTAGGGGTTCATCTGTCGTTTTCTTCATCTTTCCATCCACAGTCCAACGGTCAGACTGGTCATCTTATTTACCGTTAGCCGAGTTTGCCATTAATAATCGTCGTCAAGAATCTACCGATAAGTCACCATTTTTTGGTGCGTATGGTTTCCATCCTCAGTTTTGTACGTTTAGTGAGGGGGGGCCGTCTGGGATTCCCGGAGAGGAACGATTTGCGTCTTCACTTTCTTCAGTGTGGCAGAGTGTGCAAGAAAGTTTAAAGAGAATTGGTGGTAGATACAAACGTGTGGCTGATAGGAAGCGCTCTGAAGGTCCGGACCTTGGGGTGAATGACTTGGTGTGGTTGTCTACCAGAAATATCAAGTTGAAGGTTCCCTCGTGGAAATAAGGTCTGAGATTTATTGGTCCTTATAGGGTAATTAAGATCATTAACCCGGTGGCTTTTCGTCTGGAGCTACCTCAGACTCTAAGGATCCATAATGTCTTCCACAGGTCTCTGTTTAAGAGATATGTAGAACCTCCTGAACCATTGCCACTACCGCCTCCACCAGTGGTTGTTGATGGCAGTCTTGAGTTTCAGGTAGAAAAGATTGTTGATTCACGATATGTTCGCCGCTCTCTTCAGTACCTGGTGCACTGGAAAGGTTATGGTTCCGAAGAGAGAATGTGGGTTCCAGCATCAGAGATAAAAGCGGACAGACTCATTCGGGCTTGTCATAGCTACCATCCGGAGAGGCCTGGTCTTGAGGGTCCGGGGGCCCCTCGTAGAAAGGGGGGTACTGTCACGACTGTGACTGATCCAGACAGGTCTGGGCGGAGAAGGTCGCAGCGACTTGCTACTCGCGATAGCTTGTGAGTTTGCTCCGTGGTTCAGGGTATGTCATCCGGGTTTTGCCTTGTGAACCTTTTTGTCCTGACTGGGAGTTTGTAGGCATCCTTCTCAGGTGAGTCCTGTCTGCCACTCCCAGATACTATATTAGTTTTAGTTTCACTTGCAGTCATTGCCAGATATAGTCCTTACTTCCAGTGCTATTCTGAGCTGAGAAGGAGATCGTTTGATGGTGTTGCTGTGGAGCTCTTGTCCGGCGTGGACTGTCGTGTTTGGGATCGCCTTCTCTGCTCGTGACTGGATAAGTCTATCTCTGCTGTTTATTGTTTGTTTGTTGCTGTCTTCCCCTGTTGTTCTCCTAGATGTGAGTGATGGTGACTAGTGCTTCCATCGGCCTTTCCCCAGTCTAGTCTTGTTAGGGTGACTGAGGGTTTAGGCATCCTGCTCGCCGCACGGGTTCACACCCCGTCTAGGGTCTCAGGGCAGACAGGTGCCAGCTTAGGGTTAGTCAGGGGTGGCCATTCTATTTCCCATCCGTAGATAAGGGTCCCCCTTCCCCTCCGTCTGGTGCGACACGACTGCTGCTGGGATAGCGGTCGTGACATACGTCTATCTAACTGTACTGCTAAAGACATTGCATTCTCCAAAGAATCTGGGTACTCATGAAAAGCAAGGGCATCTTTCAATCTCTCAGATAACCCCTGAAAAAACTGACTACGTAACGCAGGATCATTCCACTCTAATTCGGTAGCCCATCTCCTAAACTCAACACAGTAAGCCTCTGCAGTATGTTCACCCTGAAATAAATTACGTAATCTCGATTCCGCCATCGAGACCCGATCTGGGTCATCGTAGATTAATCCCAGGGCCTTAAAAAATTCCTCCACCGACCGGAGGGCCCAAGAACCGGGTGGCAGAGAAAAGGCCCAGGATTGCGCGTCCCCTTTAAGCAGAGAAATGATTATACCTATCCTCTGACTCTCATCACCTGACGACGATGGACGCAGCCGAAAATACAATTTGCAAGACTCTCTAAAACGGATAAAGTCATCCGTACCCCCTGCAAATCGATCAGGTAGAGACACTTTTGGCTCCACACAAATTTGACCTTCACCTGATGCCAGAGCATTCTGATACCGTGTGACCGAACTACGCAGATCCGCAACCTCTATGGATAATCCCTGCATGCGGTCAACCAGTGCATCAATTGACGCCATCACAAAACCGCTGAGTAATGGCAGTCACAGTATGGCGGGTTATAATGTCACGGCGGACGGGGAACTCAGACACACAGATAAACCAACAACCAGGCTCTAGGCGAGAAGCAGGGGAAGGGTCACCTCCTAGCTAAACCCTGACCTCTCTCCCTGCACTGCTCAGCCCACATTCAGACCTTGAAGATAGGAATGATGTGTCCTCGTGCCTGGGCTAAAACACCCTAGATTCCCTGAGATGGTGAAAATGGGAAAAGGAGCAGCCTGCTCGCACAGAATTTGGATGGGAAAGATGACACAAACACAACCTAGACAGCAATCAACAAAAACTGAAACCACACTTATCTTTTCTGAGCTGGAACAGACAACCTTCCTTCCTTGCTTCCAAGGCCAGACTGATTTCTATAACCCGCTCAGAACACTGGACTAGAGTGATATTTAAACCAATGACCCCATCCAGTGCACCTGATGGGAGGCGGGTCCAGCACGACTCCAAAACAAAACAAAAACTAAACACGTGCTGCTATTCTGGCCGACCTCCGCGCATAGTCAGAGCAGGGCATGACAGGTACCCCGCGGAGGAGTCTGCATATCACCCGGTGCATTTTGTATGCCCATAGTGGATTCTGCAGCACCACCTGCATCCCCCTGTTCTGCTTCCTCAGGTTGCCCCCCCACCATTATAGGAGTAAGGGTGGCAGGTGTGTGGGGTAGCATGAATATACCGTCCGGGTTGACCATGGGGTACAAGGTAGCAGTAGGAAGGTGTAAGGGTGACATAGGAGTGACGGGGGGGTCCGGACCGAATGATATTAAAGGTCCGTTCATGGGCGTTGGCTGGGGACAAGATGGCACTGTAGCTAACACGGGAAGTGATGGGACATGCCGGGGAGTAGTTACCAAGGTGTGGTTTTGTGGGCGAAGAGCCCCACAGGGAAGGCACGTATCACGGGAGGAGGGATTCTGTTGACCACATGTTT
Source organism: Bufo bufo (assembly GCF_905171765.1). Lineage (NCBI taxonomy): Eukaryota > Metazoa > Chordata > Amphibia > Anura > Bufonidae > Bufo > Bufo bufo. The sequence continues at coordinate 324,063,964 of NC_053391.1, forward strand.
TGCAGGTTCACCCACCTGCTTTCTTCCCGGTGCCATTATAGGGCGATGGCAAGTCATGTATCAATGCAACACCAGGTTTACAAAAATATCTCTGTCTTTTCTCATCAAAATTTAGTTCCCCCCCGGTCTGTACAAATTCTTTACTACAGTCCAACCACACACGGACCATGTCTGTCAATTTATCATCCTCTAACTTCCCTCTCTTCTCGTTTAACAACACTTTCCTCATTTCCCATTATCTCTTGCACCTACTGAAGCCGTCTAAAGGCCTCTGTATAGAGTAATCACTGGACGTGAAGACCTTTGAGTCCCGGTCAGCACACTCTGGGCTACCGCGGACCGCTCCCTCCCCAGAAGCTATTTTCTAAAGTTTATTGCCGTTATGAAAGAGACAGCAGTGTCATTGCTGTGCTCTATGCTTTGTTGTATTACATTAGACAGTTAACTTATATATGTAATTCAGATAATTAGGGGGATATAGTCAGTGTAGGTTCCAGTGAAGGGTGTTAGGCAGTGTGATAGGTTCTGCTGTCCATACATACATGCTACATAGTGCTGTGATGTCACAAGTTGTACGTATTGCAAAAAATATGCGCATCATTAATTGACGAAAATTCGCAAGCGCAAATATACTGGAGCACTCTATATGCATATAAAGCTATTCTAATGTTCTGCCGTGCCAACCATTTTCTCCAGTCTCAGGAAACTTATACCAGCTTGAAAAATGTAGCATAAGTGACCCACGCGAATATTACATTGCCGATTTTCGCAATCAAGAATATAATCTCGAATTTGCGAATATATATAACGAATATTCTACAAAATATTTGCGAAATAGCGCAAATTCGAATATTGCCCCTGTCGCTCATCACTAATACTTGGGCATACTGGCCATAATAGCAACCTGTATGCTCACTTGCTTACGCAGTGACAGGTGTGTTGCTTGCATCTAGCAGTCTGATGATTACAGGATAGCCATGCTTTTAGACCCATATTATCAAAGCAAAATGGGGGAATGTGTTCCTCCTGTTCAAAGGAGGGACAAATTACATTATTATGAGGAAACACTGTGTATGCAGCTTGCCGCAGCTTTTGGTGGGCAAATGCCTGTTGCCAGCATGTCTGAAGAAGAAGCCCCTCTCTGAGGCCCGCAGAGTCACCCTCCTCCTGCTGCCACAAGCAGCAGAAGCTACAGCAGCCATTTCAGTCTCCTCAACATGATGAAGCAGTTTTTCCATGTTCCGCTCCAGGCTGAAGCCACTCAGCAAGCCGACAGCTCCCGCTTTAACACCTAGGTTCAGGCAAATCTAAATTCTAGACAGTCTCTGAAGCATACCCTGTTCCCTGACCCCATGAATTTTTGGGCAGGCAGACTGAAACAGTGGCCCGAACTGGCACATCACACTCTCTTTCTTCTTTCTTGCTCAGCCTCCAGTGTCATCTCAAAGAGGGTTTTAGGCTCTGTGGGTGAGTGGCGGGGGTATTTGGACCAAATTGTCCTTTGCCAGTGCCATCATCATGCTGCAGCTTGCCTACCATAAATTTTTGGAATTTGGAAATTTTGCACACTCTGGTAGCCAGGACGATTTTCGCAGCCTTAATTTATGAAATAATCAAACTTACCTCTCATACCCAAATATTTTGTGAATATAGGCACTCTGCACATTGTCAAAGTGCCACTCATATGGACACCTTTATGCAACTTTGCGTCAAAGTGTAATTTTTCATAAACATTGCAAAAAAGTTGATATTATTATGTAAAAGTATGACTCAGGTTGAAAGTTATATGGACCACTCCTCTTAAAAATAAATTTATGCATCATCTGTAGAGTTCATGCATGCAACTCAGGCCTTTAGTTGCATGTACATATCGTCATCAAATTAAAACTAGGAAGACCAAAAATCTGTTTTTAAGCTGGAAATTTAAAAAAACAACATATAAAATATAGGGATTACAGTCCTTGAAAAGTAAGTGAACCGCCAAAACCTATATATTTCCTGAAAGCAGACAACCTGTTTGCAGCTGTCTTGACTGACTGTTGACAATCATGTCCACTTTATTTTAAAAAGAAGTTGTTACGGCATGGTGTGGGTAGTAAACTCCACACCGAACACAAGAGGGAAGGGAAAAGGTACTAGGCATGGAAACTAGGAAAAGGGGAAAGGTCACCACCTAGTGAATCCCTAAACCGAGCCCTGACTACTATCAGTATGAACAGACCTCGATGGTAGGAATGTTCATACGGTGTAACCTAGAGCCCTATCTGACCCTGAAGGGGCCTGGAAATAGTGTCAGGACAAGATATGACATGTTCCTTCCCAGCTGAAGGAACAGGAGACTCGATCAGGCCTAATACCAAAAGATGGGGTAAAACAACAAACAAGAAATTGGGAAAAGACACTTACCTCCAAAGTATGCGGACGAGCAGGAACTCAGAGGACAACCAGACACTAGCGCTTCCACAAACAGAAAGGAGATATGAACCGCATAGCATGATGGGTGAGACCAGACTAAATAGAGGAGTTGGAATGACCACTTAAGCTACACCAGAGACCACAGGTATGGTCATATCAGCAACAACACAGAAACCAAAGAGGCTGTCAGCTCATATCACGTGCAGCCAGTCTCTTAGATCTTCTGACCCCTGTCACAGGAGAGACTGTGACAGAAGTATCAAAAATATTTGCACTTAAAACTCACCTCCAAGCAGAGGTTTACACATAAAAACAATTTAAAAATAATATATAGTTTCCTTACATGTCTTATATCATATAACACTATTTGCATACAAGCAGCATAGCAAACTATATTATACAATGCAAGACATCATTGTTCAGATGACATATGGTTCAATCTGTTGTGAAACCACAAAATCCAGAATGCCTTAGATGTCCGACAAGAGGGCACATACAGCAGTTCAATAAGCCAATGTAATTGTACAATCATCTAGTGGATCTCAATCCCTCTCAGCTCAGAGCATGCATACATCCTTCACAGAAATGCTGCGATCAACTGAGAAGGAACTCTCCATGTCTGTAGCAAAGGAGCAGTGAGTAGCTGAAAAACTGTGACATTCTTAATTTTTATTACACAAAATATATCTCAAGCTACAAGGTATCTTCTAAACAGGTTATATGTTCCAATGATCTGACAATTCAAGATATATTTTACCTCTGAGATCTAAAGAGAATGTATGTTTAATACTCATAAGTAAAGGTACATTGAGCAAGCAAGACACTTGGAGATCTTTATTGTATAAAGTACCAAAACACAATTTTCTGGAAAAAATGTCCCCCTATATGTAACAATTAGAGATCAAGTATGGGGATTGATAACATGCACAAAAATCCATGTTATCCTCCCCATGGGGGTATATGCAGTTTAGAGAGGAAGAAAAAGACTCTGTTTTTCTTCTCTCCTCCTTCAACCTGTCAGCAAATCCCTCAATGCCACCCTCCACTCCTACAGGCTGGCAGATGCTTGTTTTAATGCCGACACTCTAAGCTTTAAAACATCCCTAACTGCTCTATATCTGGATAGATAGCATTTAGAAATTGCGTACATGTATATGCAGGCCTTACTGAGACCTGTTTCTAAGTGCTGTAACTCCTGATGTTTTGGGGCTAGTGCCATCAGCTATCAGTAGCAAGTATGTATGATACACTTCCTTGGCTACTGAAGAGCCACCCTGCAACGACATATGAGATATGTCCTTGGTAGGGAAAGGGTTAAATGAATAATAAATGAAGGTTAGAGGTTTATGGGAGCACAATATACAAATATATACCAATTACCAATTAATTGTGTTAATTTGTAATATTTCTAAAAATACAAATATATCAAATTGTACCAACGCTAGAGGCAAGTGAATAAATTTGATGCAAATTTAAAGTGTTCTGATTGCCCTGAAAAGTTGTGTATGACATCCTAGTCTCCTAGGACTCTATATAACTACCTTCAAGTTAAGACAGCATTAGTAATCAGTGACAGTGACATGTATGACTATAGATAAACACAAAGTTCCGGTGATAGCAAACAGCTTGTTTACTGCACTGTCTGATTTGTTAAGCTTTTTAAAATAAAGAAAAGGACCAAAAATTATCCCTTTTGAGGGAAGATATCTGCCACTGTTTATACTGGCTTGTTCTGAACAACCAGTCTACAAATTATCCCTTCATGGGAGCAGATGCTTGCCTGTGTTTGTACACACACGGTAATATCAGAAAACGCAGTGGCTTGTTCTGAACAAGTGGTCCAAATATTATTCTTTAACAGCGGCAGATGCCTGCCTGTGTTTATACAAAAACAGTAGTATCAGAAAAAAGCTATTGCGTGTACAAACCGGATTCCAAAAAAGTTGGGACACTATACAAATCGTGAATAAAAACTGAATGCAATGATGTGGAGGTGCCAACTCCTAATATTTTATTCAGAATAGAACATAAATCACGGAACAAAAGTTTAAACTGAGAAAATGTACCATTTTAAGGGAAAAATATGTTGAATCAGAATTTCATGGTGTCAACAAATCCCCAAAAAGTTGGGACAAGGCCATTTTCACCACTGTGTGGCATCTCCCCTTCTTCTTACAACACTCAACAGACGTCTGGGGACCGAGGAGACCAGTTTCTCAAGTTTAGAAATAGGAATGCTCTCCCATTCTTGTCTAATACAGGCCTCTAACTGTTCAATCGTCTTGGGCCTTCTTTGTTGCACCTTCCTCTTTATGATGCGCCAAATGTTCTCTATAGGTGAAAGATCTGGACTGCAGACTGGCCATTTCAGTACCCGGATCCTTCTCCTACGCAGCCATGATGTTGTGATTGATGCAGAATGTGGTCTGGCATTATCTTGTTGAAAAATGCACGGTCTTCCCTGAAAGAGATGACGTCTGGATGGGAGCATATGTTGTTCTAGAACCTGAATATATTTTTCTGCATTGATGGTGCCTTTCCAGACATGCAAGCTGCCCATGCCACACGCACTCATGCAACCCCATACCATCAGAGGTGCAGGCTTCTGAACTGAGCGTTGATAACAACTTGGGTTGTCCTTGTCCTCTTTGGTCTGGATGACATGGCGTCCCAGATTTCCAAAAAGAACTTCGAATCGTGACTCGTCTGACCACAGAATAGTCTTCCATTTTGCCACACTCCATTTTAAATGATCCCTGGCCCAGTGAAAACGCCTGAGCTTGAGGATCTTGCTTAGAAATGGCTTCTTCTTTGCACTGTAGAGTTTCAGCTGGCAACGGTGGATGGCACGGTGGATTGTGTTCACCGACAATGGTTTCTGGAAGTATTCCTGAGCCCATTCTGTGATTTCCTTTACAGTAGCATTCCTGTTTGTGGTGCAGTGTCGTTTAAGGGCACGGAGATCACGGGCATCCAGTATGGTTTTACGGCCTTGACCCAGATTCTCAGAATCTTCGGATGATGTTATGCACAGTTGATGATGATAGATGCAAAGTCTTTGCAATTTTTCGCTGGGTAACACCTTTCTGATATTGCTCCACTATCTTTCTGCGCAACATTGTGGGAATTGGTGATCCTCTACCCATCTTGGCTTCTGAGAGACACTGCCACTCTGAGAAGCTCTTTTTATACCCAATCATGTTGCCAATTGACCTAATTAGTGTTAATTGGTCTTCCAGCTCTTCATTATGCTCAAATTTACTTTTTCCAGCCTCTTATTGGTACTTGTCCCAACTTTTTTGGGATTTGTTGACACCGTGAAAATTGGAATCAACGTATTTTTCCTTTAAAATGATACATTTACTCGGATTAAACGTTTGATCTGTCATCTACGTTCTATTACAAATAAAATATTGACATTTGCCATCTCCACATCATTGCATTCAGTTTTTATTCACAATTTGTTTAGTGTCCCAACTTTTTTGGAATCCGGTTTGTACATTATAGTACTAGGAGTGAGAAAGGAAAGGGAAAAAATGCTCTAATAGTTGGGCCGTAGCCTAAAATCCAGCCAAGGTATCCAAGCTAAATAAATATCTGTTCCTTATCTTTTAATATATAGATATTTCAGAAAACATAACTCCAACTCTTTCATCCAAACCATCAAAGAAGGTATTGTACCAGATAATCAAAATTTGGCTATAGTTTTTCTATCTACAAAAAGAGCACAATATACTGTATTTCTATATTTCCTTGTTGTAGGTAATAATGGAAAATCACCAACTACACACAGTCTTGGTCCTCTGGTAATAGAATTTCTAAAGACCTGTTGTAGAAAAGGAAATATGTCTCCCCAATATCTACAAAGTTTGGGAAATTGTCATGTACAGTGATACCAATCTGCATTGGGTCCTTTGCATTTAGGACATTTTTTCTCTATCTTAACCACTTCCAGACCAGGCCATTTACCCCCTTCCTGACCAGGCCTAATTTTGCAAATCTGACATGTGTAACTTTATGTGTTAATAACTTTGGAACACTTTTACTTATTCAAGCCTTTCAGAGACTGTTTTCTCGTGACACATTGTACATCATGTTAATGGTAAATTTGAGTCAATATGTTTTACCTTTATTAAAAAAAATCCAAAAGTTAACAAAAATGTGAAAAAATTCACTGTTTTCTAAATTTGAATCTCTCTGCTTTTAAGACAGATATTGATGCCTTATAAAATATTTATTACTTAACATTCTCCATATGTCTACTTTATCTTGGAATCATTTTAGTAATGTAATTTTATGTTTTTAGGACGCTAGAAGGTTTAGAATTTTAGAAGAACTTTTAAAATATTTCAGAAAATTTCCAAAGTCAACTTTTTTAAGGACCAGTTCAGTTCTGAAATCACTTTGTGGGGCCTGCATAATAGAACCAACCCATAAATGACCACATTTTAGAAATTAAACCCCTCAAACTATTCAAAACTGGTTTTAGAAATGTTGTTAACCCTTCAGGTATTCCACAGGAATTAAAGCAAAATTGAGGTGAAATTTCAAAAAGTCACATTTTTTTGCAGATTTACCATTTTAATAATTTTTTTCCTGGAACACATCAAGTGTTAACAACAAAACAAACCTCAATATTTATTACCTTGACTCTACAGTTTGCAGAAACACCCCATATGTGGTCATATACCGCTGTTTGGGCACATGGCAGGGCACAGAAGGCAAGGAGCGCCATATGGTTTTTGGAGGAAAGATTTTGCTGGAATGGTCTTTGGGCACCAAGTTGCATTTAAAGAGGCCCTGAGGTAACCCCACAGTGAAAACCCCCAAAAAGTGACCACAGTTTGTAAACTACACCACCCAAGGAATTGTAAGGGGTGTAGTGAGCACTTTACTCAACAGCTGTTTCATAGAATTTTTAATACTTGGGTGTGAAAATAAAACATTACATTTTTTTTTACAAGAAAATGGTGCTTTAGGCCCAAACTTTTTCACAAAAGATAATAGGAGAATATCCCCCAATTTGCTACTCACTTTCTCGTGAATACAGTAACTGTAAACTGTTATTTGGGGATATGCCAGGGCTTAGAAGGGAGGGAACGGCATCTGGATTTTCTAACATGGAATTTTCTGTCATGGTTTTTAAGAGCAATAACTTTTTTTTATTTTTTTAAGAGCAATAACTTTTTTTATTTTTTGTTGAATGATGCCAAAATGGTGCCAATAAAAACTACAGCTTGTCTCTCACAAAATAAGCCCTCACGGCTTATTTTGTGAGAGACAAGCTGTAGTTTTTATTGGCACCATTTTGGCGTACATTTGGCTTTCTGGTTGCTTTTTATCTCATTTTTGAGAAGTGAAGTCACAAAAAAAAGCTGTTTGGTGTAACTTTTCAATTTTTCTTTTACACCATTTACTTGATGGGGTAGATCATGTGATATTTTTATAGATACGGTCATTTTGGATGCAACGATACCAAAAGTTTTATTTTTTGTTAGTTTTTTAAGTTTTACACAATAAAACCATTTTTAGAAGAAAATAATGTTTTTGTGTTGCCATTTTCTTAGAGCCATGTTTTATTCATTTTTCTGTCTATAGTTTTGTGCGAGGGCTTGTTTTTTGTGGGACGAGGTGATGTTTTTATTGCTATCATTTTGGGGTACATACGACTTTTTTATTGATTGATATTATGTTTTTTTGTGAGGTGACAAAAAAAAAACTGCTTTGGCATAATTATTATAATTTTTTAATCTTTCACTTGATGTGATATTTTTGTGGAGCCAATTGAGCTGGATGCGGCTATATCAAATATGTCTATATATATACAGTACAGACCAAAAGTTTGGACACACCTTCTCATTCAAAGAGTTTTCTTTATTTTCATGACTACGAAGGCTTTAAAACTATGAATTAACACATGTGGAATTATATACATAACAAACAAGTATGAAACAACTGAAAATATGTCATATTCTAGGTTCTTCAAAGTAGCCACCTTTTGCTTTGATTACTGCTTTGCACACTCTTGACATTGTCTTGATGAGCTTCAAGAGGTAGTCCCCTGAAATGGTCTTCCAATAGTCTTGAAGGAGTTCCCAGAGATGCTTAGCACTTGTTGGCCCTTTTGCCTTCACTCTGCGGTCCAGCTCACCCGAAACCATCTCGATTGGGTTCAGGTTCGGTGACTGTGGAGGCCAGGTCATCTGGCGCAGCACCCCATCACTCTCCTTCATGGTCAAATAGCCCTTACTTTCAAAGTTTTCCCAATTTTTCGGCTGACTGACTGACCTTAATTTCTTAAAGTAATGATGGCCACTCGTTTTTCTTTACTTAGCTGCTTTTTTCTTGCCATAATACAAATTCTAACAGTCTATTCAGTAGGACTATCAGCTGTATATCCACCTGACTTCTCCTCAACGCAACTGATGGTCCCAACCCCATTTATAAGGCAAGAAATCCCACTTATTAAACCTGACAGGGCACACCTGTGAAGTGAAAACCATTTCAGGGGACTACCTCTTGAAGCTCATCAAGAGAATGCCAAGAGTGTGCAAAGCAGTAATCAAAGCAAAAGGTGGCTTCTTTGAAGAACCTAGAATATGACATATTTTCAGTTGTTTCACACTTGTTTGTTATGTATATAATTCCACATGTGTTAATTCATAGTTTTGATGCCTTCAGTGTGAATCTACAATTTTCATAGTCATGAAAATAAAGAAAACTCTTTGAATGAGAAGGTGTGTCCAAACTTTTGGTCTGTACTGTATATTTTTTTTTTTTACATTTTACACAATATGAGCATTTTTAGAAAAAAATCTTTTTCTGGCTATGGTCTTGTGTGGGGACTCATTTTTTGCGGGATATGGTGATGTTTAAATTGCTACCATATTGGGGTACATAAGACTTTTTGATTAACATTATGTATCATTTTTTATACGGCATTCACCTGAGGGGGTAGATCATATGATACTATTATAGAGCCAGTCGTTTCGGACGAGGTGATAGCAAATATGTCTATTTTCTTCTTCTTCTAATTTTCTTAAAATTTTTAAATAATGGATTTGGGGGAGATATTTTTTTATGTGGAACTTTTTTTTTTTTTAAAAACACTTAATTTTTTTATTTTTTTATTTTACACTTTGTGTCCCCCATAAGGTCATACAAGACCTCTAGTAGACATTTAACTTAATTTTTTTTAAACTATTGATTTCTCCTGTAACTGGGACTGACATAGTAGCCCCAGTTACAGTGGCAGTACAGTCCCCAGAGAGGCAGTACAGCATAATACAGCGCCGCACAGCCTCAGTGCAGGGCTGATCGAGGTCTGTCGAAGACCCGACAGCTCCTGCACTCTCCCGGCCCTGGTGGTCACATGAACACCGGATCGGGACAGGAAGCAGCATAGTACTTCCTGATCTGTATACACCGTGCTCATTGAGCGCTGTGTATACAGCGCCTAGAAGGCAGGGACACCCAGGAATGGTCTCTGCCTTCTCTCTGGGATGCCCTGCTGTAACTGACAGCGGGCCCCCCGCTCAGCAGCTGCATGTTCCAGAACGTCCAGTCAGAGATCAACCGACCGCCCAAGGAACACTGGAGAAAATTAATTTTTGGAAGACAACTATGATATACAGCAGCTGTGGCAAACGCCCATATCTCAGGTTAGTTAAATAGGTTGTGCTAAATAAAATTTGTTTGAAATAAATGCACAATTGGACACTTTTTGTTGGAAAAATATACACTGACGGTGACACTGGAAAATATACGTATTTTTTGCTTTTCAATTTTTACTGAAGAAACTTTACAACAGGTTTATTGGAAAAAAAAGTCTGACGCAAAAATATATGCTGATGGTGTTGTTGGAAAATACACTTATTGCATTGAAGAAACTTTGCAACAGGTTTTTGGAAAAAAAATTGCAATTGCACAATGTCCATTGCAACCCTGATGTTTAAACATCATCAGCCAATATTTTTTTATTTATTAATTGAGCTTCTAACTGGCTTCTAACACAACTTTAAATAAGGATATGCAGTGCAGCAAAATCTGTATGCATGTGAAACTCAAATCTGTAACACACAGTATACTAACTAGTCCGGTCCCTATTGCTAAAACTTGTCTTTCTATCAATTAATTAAATTTAACTAACTAAATCTGTCTTCCCAATCCCTAACACTGTCCCTGTCCACTAAAAACACAGTAGTGTGCATGTGCCCTTAGTAACACATGTTGCACTGTTGTCATTGGTTTGATATAATAAGGCACGTCATGGATGTGGCCACCCTGTCAATTGAACCTGGTGCAACTGCCAATGGTTGATTTATTATACACACTCAATTTTGCACACCCCTAAACGCAAACCACAGATTGAACATAAATCACACCTCAACACATCCTGTTATGCGCCCCAAAACACACTGTCAACAGCTCAATAGACATAACTATAAAAAACGTATGGGGGCAGAAAATGGCAATAAAAAGAAAAAAACATTTTTTTTCCAAAGTTTTTCTCTTTATTTTTTTTTTCAGTATTAAAACACAAATAAAAAATATACAAATGTGGTATTTATGTAATCATATTGACCCAGAGAATGAAGGTAGCAGGCCAGTTTTACCACATAGGGAATGCCATAAAAGTAAAACCCATAACACTGTGGCGGCATTGAGTTTTTTCAATTTCCACCCCATTTGGATATTTTTTTTTTAGGTTCACATTATATGGTATGCAATATTAAAACTGCCATTAGAAGGTACAACTTGTACCACCAAAAAACAAGCAATCACATGGCTAAGTGAATAGAAAAATAAAAAAGTTATGGCTCTGTGAAGGCAGGGAGTGAAAAATTAAAGTGCAAAAATGGAGAATCGCCCAGTAAGAAGCTGTTATTAAATAAAAAAATTATAGAGTCTGAATTTTTATTTGTTGTTTTCTACTTAAAGGGGTTGCCTGAGTTAAAAAAAAAATATTTGAAAAGGAGTCATACTTTCCACTTTTCTCCCCTTCTTCTTAAAACATCGTACTACAGTCCTACCACCAATTTTTGTTTTCCTGGCAGCAGCACAGACATCCTGTACACACCAAGTCACTGATGCAGTCATTTACTGGCCTCAGCAACCACGTGACAACATTAGTTGAGACCAGTGATTGGCTGCACAGTGACCTGGTATGCGTCGGTCCCATTGCTGCAGCCATGAAGATAACATCAGTGCAGGAACAGTATTATACTGGATAGCGGGGGCACACCAAAAATGATATATAGGAGTACAGGCCTGGCATAAGAACAAACATGAGCTAAACCAAGAAAAGAAATACCATAACAAAGCCGCACATCCAAAAATAAGATATAATTTATTTAGACATATACAGGGTGGGCCATTTATATGGATACACCTTAATAAAATGGGAATGGTTGGTGATATTAACTTCCTGTTTGTGGCACATTAGTATATGTGAGGGGGGAAACTTTTCAAGATGGGTGGTTACCATGGCGGCCATTTTGAAGTCGGACATTTTGAATCCAACTTTTGTTTTTCCAATAGGAAGAGGGTCATGTGACACATCAAACTTATTGGGAATTTCACAAGAAAAACAATAGTGTGCTTGGTTTTAATGTAACTTTATTCTTTTATGAGTTATTTACAAGTTTCTGACCACTTATAAAATGTGTTCAATGTGCTGCCCATTGTGTTGGATTGTCAATGCAACCCTCTTGTCCCACTCTTCACACACTGATAGCAACACCGCAGGAGAAATGCTAGCACAGGCTTACAGTATCCGTAGTTTCAGGTGCTGCACATCTCGTATCTTCACAGCATAGACAATTGCCTTCAGATGACCCCAAAGATAAAAGTCTAAGGGGGTCAGATCGGGAGACCTTGGGGGCCATTCAACTGGCGCACGACGACCAATCCACTTTCCAGGAAACTGTTCATCTAGGAATGCTCGGACCTGACACCCATAATGTGGTGGTGCACCATCTTGCTGGAAAAACTCAGGGAACGTGCCAGCTTCAGTGCATAAAGAGGGAAACACATCATCATGTAGCAATTTCGCATATCCAGTGGCCTTGAGGTTTCCATTGATGAAGAATGGCCCCACTATCTTTGTACCCCATATACCACACCATACCATCAATATTTTTGTTCCAACAGTCTTGGAGGGATCTATCCAATGTGGGTTAGTGTCAGACCAATAGCGGTGGTTTTGTTTGTTAACTTCACCATTCACATAAAAGTTTGCCTCATCATTGAACAAAATCTTCTGCGTAAACTGAGGGTCCTGTTCCAATTTTTGTTTTGCCCATTCTGCAAATTCAGTGCGCCAATCTGGGTCATCCTCGTTGAGATGCTGCAGTAGCTGGAGTTTGTAAGGGTGCCATTTGTGAGTAGCTAATATCCGCCGAAGGGATGTTCGACTAATGCCACTCTCCAGTGACATGCGGCGAGTGCTACGCTGTGGGCTCTTGCTGAATGAAGCTAGGACAGCCACTGATGTTTCTTCATTAGAGACAGATTTCATGCGTCCACATTTTGGCCAATCCAACACTGAACCAGTTTCACGAAACTTAGCAAGCAGTTTGCTAACTGTAGCATGGGAGATGGGTGGTCTCGTAGGGTGTCTTGCATTGAAATCTGCTGCAATGACCCGGTTACTGCGTTCACCAGACATCAACACAATTTCTATCGGCTCCTCACGTGTTAACCTCGGCGACATGTCAATGGCTGTAAACAAAGAGAAACTTGTAAATAACTCATGAAAGAATAAAGTTACATTAAAACCAAGCACACCATTGTTTTTCGTGTGAAATTCCCAATAAGTTTGATGTGTCACATGACCCTCTTCCTATTGAAAAAACAAAAGTTGGATTCAAAATGGCCGACTTCAAAATGGCCACCATGGTCACCACCCATCTTGAAAAGTTTCACCCCTCACATATACTAATGTGCCACAAACAGGAAGTGAATATCACCAACCATTCCCATTTTATTAAGGTGTATCCATATAAATGGCCCACTCTGTAGATTAAAACCATAGAAACATATGGCCTGACCCCAAAGAAGGGTAAAGTAGAATCAACAATAACATCCAACCTCACCATGAGCTAAACAATGCTAAAAAGACAAGATACAAATCACAATTTCTCAAAAATATACTTATCAGAGTAGCACAGTGGTAACACAGGGAGGATAAGCAATCCTTCAGTGAGGAGGGCAGGAAAAACCCTCACGCGTATCGCTAGTGCGCAGACTAGCTTCATCAGAGGTCCATATGGATACAAGACACAGTTTCAAGATTCTTATAGTTACAATAATTATTCTAACATTGAATAAGGCTGTGGTCAAACCTATCAGATGGTTAGGAGGAGGAGACTGGGTGGAGGCATCAGAAAGCACCACCTGAAGACTCCCTGGTGCATGGTTCACGCGCTGCTGCAAACGCCGGTGCAGGCCGGCGTGGTGGAAAGGCAACAGCGCCTGCGCAAGATGGCGCCCAACCGGAAGTCGACGCCGCGATGCGCTCCACAGACCGGAAGCGCACCGCAGCCCCGACGTCACATCCGGACGCCAGATCGCACCCATTCGGCCCGTGTTACCACTGTGCTACTCTGATAAGTATATTTTTGAGAAATTGTGATTTGTATCTTGTTTTTTTAGCATTGTTTAGCTCATGGTGACGTTGGATGTTATTGTTGATTCTACTTTACCCTTCTGTGGGGTCAGGCCATATGTTTCTATGGTTTTAATCTATATGTCTAAATAAATTATATCTTATTTTTGGATGTGCGGCTTTGTTATGGTATTTCTTTTCTTGGTTTAGCATCAGTGCAGGAACAGGACACAACTCTGGAAGCAACAAGGAAGAAAAATGGTAAGTAGTGCTTCTTTTGTTTTGTTTTTATCACATTTACTGTTGCTCTTGGGTTTTTCTTTTTACTTAACGTGGACAACCCCTTTATTCTGATTCTAAAAGATTAGAAGTATATGTACCTTTTTTAAATGTTGCCTGCTTTATTTTTATTCCCGTCAGCTCAATTAAATTTTCTGTAGCAATTTCAGGAGATTTTTATATGCCCCCACTGTTGTGCTGTGTTTCATTTCCTCTCTGACTTATGCAATTTTTCTGTATTAACTGATATCACTAGAATTTCACCTGGAAATGAGACATTGCTATCTTTCTTCCTATCTTTACTTTTGCTATTTTAGTCTGTTTTCAAAGAAATAATTACACCTTTAGCTTGCACCAATGTAGCATTTCATATTTATATATATTGTTTCTCGAGCTATAGAACACGATTTGGCTATAAAGGAAAATAGATTGTTAGAAATTAAAATAAAATGTAAGTATACTATTAATGTGTGAATTTACATACAGAGCACACTTACTCTACAGTTTTCAGAGCTCCCATAGAAGTGAATGGAGAGAGCATAGCTACCCCTCCATTCACAACAAGCAGATGGGGCCCTGCTCTTAACATAAGTGTGGATCCCAGAGGTGGGACCTGCACCTACTGGACATGTATAGTTGGTATGCTATTAACGTCAAGATGGGAATACCCCTTTAAAATAGCACCCAGGCTGCGGCCGAGGAAATGCAGAGCCAGAATGTACCCCTGCAAAAGGAGCCTAGACCTATGGAAAAGTTGATTATCAGATGCTCTCAGAGTTGTCTGTGATGATACAATAACTTTACTCCTTTTGTAGAGATCAAATGTAGAGGGTGGAGCAGTACTCTTCCAATTCCAAGAAATCAAACATTTAGTCACTGTCAGAATGTTGAGGAGAAACCTGCCACTATTTTTAAAGAGGTCATTTGTGTGGCCTTTCAAAAAAATGTGCAAGTGGATCCAGGAGAAATCAGGGAAGAACTACTAGTAGTGGTGGCTGGACAAAATTTATGCAGCAGGACAGGAGTACCAAGCAGTCAGTATCATCAGTTGATTTTCTCTATATTGGAAGCATTTGAAAGATTTATAGTTTTGTGACAAGTTACCTGCCTTAGGGCAAATCTTGAGATTAGAGATGAGCGAATCGAAGCTGACGAAGTGGAATTCGATCCGAATTTCATGAAAAATTCAATTCGCATTGAATGCGAATTTCCTCGCGCTTCGTGGTAATGAATCACATTTTTCCTAAAATGGCTGCTGCACGTGTGAGGACATGGAGAAAGGAAGTCTGGAAAGGCGGGATCACCCAGACTGACATGCATGCAGCCAATCAGCAGCCAACCAGCCCTGTAATGTCACAGCCCTATAAATATGGTGTCCATCTTGGATTCAGACATTTTCCAGCTTTCTGAGTGCAGGGACAGATGTGAGAAGGCGCTAGGGACAGCAATAGGAAAAACCTCATTGTGAAAAAAAAAAAAAAAAAAAAAAAATGAAATATAATTTTTAAGTGCAGGGAAAGGATAGGGAGGAATCATTTCACAGCATCTTAGTGCAGGGAGAGATGTCATAAGGCGGTAGGGACAGTGCTAGAATAGTGATTTACAAGTGCAGGGAAGGATTATTTGGGGATCCAAATAGCCATTATACAGCTCTGTCATTCCAGCAATTTGTTCTTGTTATTGGGGTGCAAGTGCTATGTTGAAAAGCCTTTAGTGGCCTATTTTAGTACAAGAGAAAAATCTATACGCACTTCACTGTTGCAGTTATTTGTGGTGAACGCCTTTAGTGGCCTATTTCTATACAAAAAGAAAAACATATACGCATTTCACTGTTGCAGTTATTTGTGGTGAAAGTGTTTAGTGACCTATTTCAGTACAAAAATAAAATATATTCTCAGTTCACTTCTGCAGTTATATGTGTTGAAAGCGTTTAGTGGCCTATTTCAGTACAGAAAGAAAAATATATACGCACTTCACTGTTGCAGTTATTTGTGGCAAAAGCATTTAGTGGCCTATTTCAGTACAAAAAGAAAAATATATATGCATTTCACTGTTGCAGTTATTTGTGGTGAACGCCTTTAGTGGCCTATTTCTATACAAAAAGAAAAACATATACGCATTTCGCTGTTGCAGTTATTTGTGGTGAAAGTGTTTAGTGACCTATTTCAGTACAAAAATAAAATATATTCTCAGTTCACTTCTGCAGTTATATGTTTTGAAAGCGTTTAGTGGCCTATTTCAGTACAGAAAGAAAAATATATACGCACTTCACTGTTGCAGTTATTTGTGGCAAAAGCATTTAGTGGCCTATTTCAGTACAAAAAGAAAAATATATATGCATTTCACTGTTGCAGTTATTTGTGGTGAAAGCGTTTAGTGGCCTATTTCAGTACAAAAAGAAAAATATATACGCATTTCACTTCTGCAGTTATATGTGTTGAAAGCGTTTAGTGGCCTATTTCAGCACAGAATGAAAAATATATGCGCACTTCTGTCAGAATATTTAAATTGCTCTGATTAACAGTCTATATTCTTTATGTAAATAAACTTGAATCTGTAAGGGAGGAGATTCTAACTTATCATAAAGACCAAGCCAATAAGAGCTCGTGATCTACGCTAAGTTTGACGACAAAAAGAAGGCAGTGGTAAATCAAAATATATATTTATTATTATAATAATAATTATTATTATTATAATACAGAGCAAATTAATCAAATATAAAATCAGTGACAATAAAATTATAAAAATTTGTTAATGATATGCAACCTTTTAAGAAAGCCAAAATAACCTATAGGATATGCGTATATTCCTTACAATTCCTTATTGTGATAATAGAATAAATAGTTACAAGAATAGATGCACTACTGTGGTGGATGCAAACAGTAACATTTGAATAAACCCTCACACTGATGTAAAAAATTAAACTTTAGCCAGTATATCCTTATATTAAGGACATACCTGAGCCCACGCACCACACCAAGGTTTCTCAAGTGGCACGGGACCTAAAGCTAAATCTACCTGTACCGTATGGGTAGTACCAGGAGCCAGTGGGCAAATTACATCAGCGTAAGGTCCGACTCACAGCAAACAGCTCACAGTTCCCTCCAGTGTGACTAAACACACATATAGTGGGAGGAGGCTTGGAGTCCCACCCATGGCTGGCTGATATGTTGCAGGCCTCACAGGTGCACCTAAATGCTGCCTATGGATGGTAATCAAGGCGCATTTAGATTGGAGTTTATACACCTCCACATATAAATATACGATTTAAATGACAAAAATACATGGTCTCAAAAGGCAGGAAATGTTCAACCCCAAATGCAGTTGTGCATTTATGCTCGGGGGAGCAGATACTGCGCTTGTGGTCTGTTGCTAAGGGTGATCCCCAGCAAAAAATGCATACAGTGGAGGATGACGGCAGCAGACCACAAGTGCCACAAAGACTTATGTGTGTTTAGGCACACTGGAGGTAACTGGGAGCTGTTTGCTGTGAGTCGGACCTTACGCTGCTGTAATTTGCCCACTGGCTCCTGGTACTACCCATACGGTACAGGTAGGTTTAGCATTAGGTCCCGTGCCACTTGAGAAACCTTGGCGTGGTGCGCGGGCTCAGGTATGTCCTTAATATAAGGATATACTGGCTAAAGTCACATTTTTTACATCAGTGTGAATGTTTAGTCAGATGTAACTGTTTGCATCCACCAAAGAAGTGCACCTATTCTTGTAACTATTTATTCTATATATCATTCCACATCCACACATTTTACCATCTGGTGTAGGATGTCTCAGTGGCACTTGTGGTCTGCTGCGGGCATTCTCCACTGTATGCATTTTTTGCTGGGGATCGCCCTTAGCAACAGACCACAAGCACAGTATCTGCTCCCCCAAGCATAAATACACAACTGCATTTGGGGTTGAGCATTTCCTGCCTTTTGAGACCATGTATTTTTGTCATTTAAATCGCTTATTGTGATAATACCCTACCACATATTTTACATTATTTTGATACCTGATTTCTGTCAGCCGACAGATGTCTCAGATTAAACTGAAGTCAGATTTATATCATTATCCATATATATATATATATATATATATATATAAAAAAAATCAACCATACATTCATAGAACTGAACTCAGTTCCTTGGAGATGATACCGTGATATAAGACTAATTTTCAACAGTATGTATAAATCTCCCTTGATTGGAAAAAAAATCTGAATGATACTGCAGTTACAGACTAGCCTTATTCCAAACCAGATTCTACACCCAAAATATGGTTAATTGAATATATATATTTGTACAAATATATTATTTTTGTTCTCCTAAAAAATATAGGAATGTTTATACTATACCAGTGTATTGGCTAGCAGAAATCAATTTCTAGATTCAGGACTATAGACTGGTCTGGTCCTATTTGTCCCCGGACGGTTGTGTCCTCCTTGAAAAGATTGAGGAATGGAATGGTGTTCTCATGGAATGGGTGGATCCCCCTGGTTGACTGGATAGGTGGTCCTAGTTCATCGGATGGTTCTGATGATTTCCTCAGGTAGGTATATCAGATGGAATCAGATGGCCTCCCTTCTTTCAGCTCACACCACCTTTTTATCCCATTCAAAAATGGGATTGGTCTGGATTTGATCATTAACTAGTGACATCACAAATGCTAATTCCCCCAACTATTTCGTAATACATCTCTTAATTTTTACTCTACCACTAGATGGCACTAGGGCTCTATGTAAAAAGTTTTGACAATTATAGCTATTTCCTATATTTTCCTTTTTAATTTGAAGAAGGGGTAATCTTTAATTGGTATTTTAGACAGAACTTCTAGAACAATAGAATGTAAATATAAAAGTGTATCCAGGATTAGACCCCTATTCTCAAGGATTTGTAGGTACACAACTCCTAGACATGACTAAAGACCTTTCCTATTCATTGTGATAAACCAGGATTAAGGTGATACTTTGCCCTTTGTCTTGATGAAGACATTGTTTGCTTATGAACATCTGTACTTACAATCCCCTTTCCAGAGATCTTCCGAGAAACAGATAATTAACTTCACACCAGTCTCTAACATAGCACTCTGAAACTACATTGGAATTTCCACTAAATGAATATCCCTTTATCAAACTTCTAGTTATATAAAACACCCAATTTTAGAACATATCATATAAAAACTAAAAATCCATTCCTATGAGGATTAATATAAACATTACAATGAATACTAAATAAAATAATTTTTACTCACTGGAAATAACTCAAAATTCTGCATATTCCCTTATCTGATTAATGCATTTTATTATACATGTGAAACCTTCTTTTTACAAAAACAGACTGTGTATACACTTTTGCGCAGATCGCTAATATCTCAGTTAGTCTTTGAGAGCTTCACCTCACCTTAACCTTTTAAAACTAGACAAAATTGACCCCCAATGTTCATTTTTACATATTTAGAAAGACCTTTTCAATAAGTATATTTTTATGCTCAATAATTCTGACACTTCACTGTTGCAATTATTTGTGGCAAAATCGTTTAGTGGCCTATTTCAGTACAAAAAGAAAAATATATATGCATTTCACTGTTGCAGTTATTTGTGGTGAAAGTGTTTAGTGACCAATTTCAGTACAAAAAGAAAAATATATTCATCGCTTTTAGGGGTGTTTTAATTTGCTTTCAATTTTTTTAGTATGTCAAACAGAGAAGTGCCAGGTCATGCACAGAGAAGTGGCAGAGGCCTAAATGTTTCTGGCGCAGGCAGAGATCGCAGCAGAGTAAGGGGGCGTGGCAGCAGGAGTCGCAGCGAGAGGCCTGAGCTCCCGGTGTCATCTAGTGGTCGTGTCTTGACCAGCAACCCAGCGGTTCTTGATTGGCTAACTCGGTCATCCACTTCATCCCAAGTGACATCAGACACCCCCAGCCAACAGTCGGTGGGTTCGTAAGACACAACCTTTAGTTGGCATGGCCCGGGAGCAGGCCCTGTGCCCTCACCTGTCCTCAACCTGCCTCTGTCCTTTGCTGTTCCTTCAGCCACAGAAGTATTGTATGCTGTGGGCTCAGCTCCACTATACAGCAAGGACAAGCTACTAGAAGACAGTCAGCAGCTACTGCCCAGCCAAGATCTGGAGGAGACATCCGCCGCTTCCTCCGCTAGGCAGACAAGTAGTGATGAGGAGAGTGGCATGGGAGGTGGTATTGCGAGCGGTCAGGCTCCTGACCCAAAGACCGTTGAGGAGGACATCAGTGATGTGCAGACACTACTCGATGATAATGAAGCTGATCGCACTTGGGAGCCGGGTGCAAAAGGGGGCTTCATTATCATCAGGAGAAGAGGGTGGCAGCTTACCCATGAGGCAGCGGCTGAGCTAGCAAGGTGGTAGCATGGCTGGGAGTCAGCAGGAGAACAGCAGTGGGAGGTCGGGAGCCAAACATGCCCGGGGTAGACCACCTGTTTCGCAACAGCCTACCTGCCCGGGAAGTAGTGCTCAACATATGCAGCATCACCATAAAGTGGCCTGGGAGAACCATGGCTCTGATGTGGTGGTCCAGCTGCATCACCAAGTGGCACGCACCCGATTTCAGGCAGTCAAGGCCCCACCACCATACCCGAAGGGAGCTGTCTGTCATTCCCATCTTCTGCTGGTCCAGATGCTCCTGCTCATCCTCCTACTACTACTCGTCAGTCATTCCATCAGCAATCGATCACCAAAGCGATTGCCAAGAGACAGCATTATGGGTTCACTCATCCAACGGCGCAGAAGCTGAATGTGCTCCTGGCCAAGTTGCTGGTGCTGCATTCTTTCCTTTTCCAAGTTGTGGACTCTGCACCTTTCAGAGAACTGATGGCTTGTGCCAAGCCAAGGTGGAGAGTCCCAAGCCGCTATTTCTTTGCAAAAAAGGCAGTACCAGCCCTGCACAAATATGTAGAACAGAAGGTGGGCCAGTCCTTGAGCCTGTTGGTGTGTGCCAAAGTGCACGGCAGCGCCGACGTGTGGAGCTGTAACTACGGTCAGGGACAATACATGTCCTTTACAGCCCACTGGGTGAATGTGGTTCCTGCACAGCCCACCAGCAACTTGGCCAGGTCACGCCGCTTCCGCCCCCACATTGTCGCGGCGTTGGTCCTGCGACAACTTCCACCATGTCCTCAGCCTCCACTGCAGGGTCAAGTCACAGTGCCCCTCCTGCATACCACATGTGCAGGGAACAGTGGTGTCACGCTGTTCTGCATCTCGTTTGCCTTGGCGAACAGAGTCACACAGGGGAGGAACTGCTCAGTGTCCTTCAGCAAGAAATCAAGTCCTGGCTTTCTCTGCGACAACTGAAAATCAGAACCATGGTGACTGACAACGGTAAGAACATTGTGGCGGCGCTGCGTCAAGGAGGGCTGAGCCATGCGCTGTGTTCAATATGGTTGTCAAGCGGTTCCTGAAGTCTTCCACCCATATGCAAGACATCCTAAAAATGGCCAGGAAACTTTGCATGCATTTCAGCCACTCGTACACCCTCCTTGAGCTGCAGCAGCAGAACGGCATCCCCCATTATAGGCTGATATGTGACATTTCCGCCTGTTGGAATTTCACCCTCCTTATGTTGGACCAACTATACGAACAGAGTAAGGCCATCAACGATTTATTGATGATCCAAGCGGATAGGAGTACTCCCCTGTGTAACTTCGATGTCAGCCAGTGGCAGCTCATGCGTGACACCTGCCGTTTGCTCAGGCCATTTGAGGACGCCACGTTATTTGTCAGTCACTTAGGAGTACGGGATGAACAACGTCATTCCACTGCTTCATGTCCTGGGACAGATGATGTTAACAATGGCTGGTCAGGGGACAGGAGACATGGCGCCTAGCTCTCACGGCCACATGAGCCCTGTGGGGGCTAAACTGGAAGAGGAGGAGGAGGGAGAGGAGGACATTGGAGCACAGGCAATGTGTAGTGAAATGGGTGGTTTTTCTACTCAGCTGACAGGAGAGAAGGAGCAGCCAGAGGAGCTACAGGGCAATGAGGAAGACAAGACAGAAGACCCAGACACACCTTGGCAGTATGCAGTGAAGATGACGGCAGGGAGTCCCTCCGAGTCACTTGCACAAATGGCCCGATGCATGCTCACTTGCTTGCGTAGTGACTAGTGTTGATCGAGCACTGTAGTGCTCAGGCCGAACACATCGGGATGTTCGGATGCTCGACCGAGCACCCGAGTATAATGAAAGTCAATGGGAGAACCCGAGCATTAAACCGGGTACCCCCTGCCCTGAAGAGGGGAGGGTGCCTGGTTCATAGGAAAATGTCAGAAATGATGGAAACGCCACTGAAATGGTTCTGGAACAGCATGGGGAGGATGTCTGGATGCATCTTGTACTCGCAGGTCGCTGCTGGGAACGATGTTGTCTGAATAGTACGCCACTTTTACAGACTGACAATAATACGCACAAAACCGAAGAAAAAAAAATTGATTTTAGTTGAAAAATTGATTGGAAACATTCTTTCCTCTATATTTACTTGTATATAAAGTGCAAGTGCTGCCAAAAATTACAAGGAAGAGGCACTCTGATACAACCTGTATATCACATAAAGGAGGGCCTCATTCGCATTGTGGTACAATTGTTCATGTAGTGGGACTCCTACACTCATAAAGCCTATGCACTAAGTGAAAGGGCTGCCAAAAATTACAAGGAACCGACACTCCAAAACACCCTTTGTTACACATAAAGGAGGACATCATACACAGCCTTGAAAAATTATGATCGATGGCGTGATGGTGACCCTCAAAAACATTTGGAGCAAGGGCCTGCTGATCTGACCATCTAAAACATTATGGGCAAGGGCCTGCAGGTGAGCTGACCCTGTAAAATATTGTAGGCATAGATCTGCTGGTGAGCTGACCCTGTAAAAGAATTTAGTTGCGGGCCTGCTGGTGAGCTGACCCTGTAAAAGATTTTAGGTGCGGGCCTGCTGGTGGGCTGACCTTGTAATAGATTTTAGGTGTGGGCCTGCTGGCGAGCTGACCCTCTAAAACATTATATGCAAGGGCCTTCAGGTGAGCTAACCATGTAAAACATTATATACGAGGGTATGCAGGTGAGCTGACCCTCAAAAAATTAAATGCGAGGGCCTTCAGGTGAGCTGACCCTGTAAAAGATTTGAGGTGTGGTTATGCTGGTGAGCTGACCCTGTAAAAGATCTGAGGTGCGGGCCTGCTTGTGAGCTGACCCTGTAAAAGATTTTATGTGCGGGCCAGCTGGTGAGTTGACACAGTAAAAGATTGTAGGTGATGGTCTGCTGGTTAGCTGACCATCTAAAAAATTATATGTGAGGGCCTGCAGCTGAGCTGACCCTCTAAAAAATTATATGCGGGGGGGGGGGGGGGGAGGTGCTAATGGCGCTGTGAGACGTGCTTCCACATAGCTCCTGAACGACTCCGGCACATACAGTACAGACCAAAAGTTTGGACACACCTTCTCATTCAAAGAGTTTTCTTTATTTTCATGACTATGAAGGCATCAAAACTATGAATTAACACATGTGGAATTATATGCATAACAAACAAGTGTGAAACAACCGAAAAGATGTCATATTCTAGGTTCTTCAAAGTAGCCACCTTTTGCTTTGATTACTGCTTTACACACTCTTGGCATTCTCTTGATGAGCTTCAAGAGGTAGTCCCCTGAAATTGTCTTCCAACAGTCTTGAAGGAGTTCCCAGAGATGCTTAGCACTTGTTGGCCCTTTTGCCTTAACTCTGCGGTCCAGCTCACCCCAAACCATCTCGATTGGGTTCAGGTCCGGTGACTGTGGAGGCCAGGTCATCTGGCGCAGCACCCCATCACTCTTCTTCATGGTCAATTAGCCCTTACTTTCAAAGTTTTCCCGAGTTTTCGGCTGACTGACTGACCTTCATTTCTTAAAGTAATGATGGCCACTCGTTTTTCTTTACTTAGCTGCTTTTTTCTTGCCATAATACCAATTCTAACAGTCTATTCAGTAGGACTATCAGCTGTGTATCCACCTGACTTCTCCTCAACGCAACTGATGGTCCCAACCCCATTTGTAAGGTAAGAAATCCCACTTATTAAACCTGGCAGGGCACACCTGTGAAGTGAAAACCATTTCAGGGGACTACCTCTTGAAGCTCATCAAGAGAATGCCAAGAGTGTGCAAAGCAGTAATCAAAGCAAAAGGTGGCTACTTTGAAGAACCTAGAACACGACATATTTTCAGTTCTTTCACACTTGTTTATGTATATAATTCCACATGTGTTAATTCATAGTTTTGATGCCTTCAGTGTGAATCTACAATTTTCATAGTCATGAAAATAAAGAAAACTCTTTGAATGAGAAGGTGTGTCCAAACTTTTGGTCTGTACTGTATATCTCAAACAGGACGCCATCAGACATCCTAAATCCATGAAGGGGCGCAGAAGGAGAACCTCTTCAACCCCTGCGCCTGTGAAATGATCCTCGGGAGCCATCTCCCGATATTTCGGCCACCGCAGTCATTCTGGTGAGCAGCAAGAGGAAGACGAGTTTCTCAAGATGGCGAAGGCATACAGTGAAGCCGTATCTCCCACACAACGCTGTGCGCTTGTTCCTCAGGAATCACTTACACCTCGGCAAGCCATGACTCTAGGTAGCGGCGATTCTCCTTCCTCTTATGCAGGGGCAGTCAGCCCACGTTCACATGCCTCATCCTCCCCCGCCATGTCTGCTACCACTGCTGCGGCGCAAGCCTCCTCACCCTGTTATAGTGGCCCTGCAGATAACTATCTCAGGGCAGTGCAAAGTTCTGACACACAGGAGAACATGGGGGACTGGGACTGGAAGGCGCATCTCAAGTCTCTCCCTACTAAATTGGAGATAGACTCCCTATTCCTACGTCTTGAGGCGTCCCATAAACAAGATATTGAGGCCTTACAACATGCTTGTGGAACATTCCCTTCAAATACAAGATATTCTCTCTCACTTGGACGATATGGAAAATCGTAATAGGAGAAACAATCTCGTATACGGGGACTTCCGGAATCCGTCCTGCCACAAAATCTAGAGCCATGGGCTATTTCCTTTTTTGGATCTCTAATATCCAGACCAGCTGATCATCCTATAGAAATCGACCAAATACACAGGGTCTTGGGCCCTAAATCCGGGGACCCATCCCGTCGACGAGATGTCATCTGTAGGATACATTTCTACAAAGATAAGGAAGCAATCTTGAAAGCAAGCAGGAATACAGAACCAACTTTATTCGAGAATAATGAGATCCTAATTCTACCCGATTTGGCGAGACATACCCTGATGTCACGTAAACCTTGAAACCACTCCTAGAGGCGCTCAAGACCAATAACATTGTATACAGATGGGGCTATCCTTTCCAATTAATAGCTAAAAAGGACGGAAAGTCAGCAGTGTTCAAATCCTTAGTAGACCTGTCCCGCTTCCTGGCGACCTTTGATTTCCCGCGCATTGAACTGCCGGACTGGCCACGTCCAAGAGAGACTTTCTCCATTCCACACAGGGAACAATGGCAGAAAAATCCACCTAAGCAGAAGAGACCCTCCAGACGCTCTCAAGGCCCAGACAGTTGAATGTTGATGGCGTTTTATATCTGTATCCTCTCTTTTGCAGCAGAGGCCACTGTCCTATTATCTCATTGCGTTTAAACTCTTTTTGATGTCCTCCTTTTATGGATATCACATGCTGTGATTTCTCTATTACTGCCTTCTCTGTCCTGTTAAATCTAATGTTAATTGTTACTTGCCGTTGAGTTTAGTAAGGTGGCTGCTGAGCCTTTGTCCTCTTCTCCTTCACCTAGGGACGACGACATTAGATGTTGCTAGTGACTGAAGCCACTATTTAGGTTATAACTGAGTTGACATAGTCGACTCTCCCTTATACTCCTGTATCTTCCTTTTTATTTTCCCCTTCTTACGTTACTGTGTGTTTGTCTTTCACTCCTAGTGTTTTCTTCCCCTTGTACGAATTCTCTGCCTTTATAGGTGTGAGCTTCCTTAATAATAGTTGAGTCCTTACACGTATTTCATGATGGCACCCCTATCATTTTGTACCTATAATGTGCGTGGTTTTAACAAACCCAAGAAACTGAGTCAGGTGCTGTACCGCCTACATAAGAAAAGGGTTATGATTAGGGATGAGCGAACCCGAACTGTATAGTTCGGGTTCGTACCGAATTTTGGGGTGTCCGTGACACGGACCCGAACATTTTCGTAAAAGTCTGGGTTCGGGTTCGGTGTTCGGCGCTTTCTTGGCGCTTTTTGAAAGGCTGCAAAGCAGCCAATTAACAAGCGTCATACTACTTGCCCCAAGAGGCCGTCACAGCCATGCCTACTATTGGCATGGCTGTGATTGGCCAGTGCAGCATGTGACCCAGCCTCTATATAAGCTTGGGTCACGTAGCGCTGCACGTCACTCTGCTGTTACAAGTGTAGGGAGAGGTTGCAGCTGCGACGTTAGGGCGAGATTAGGCAGTGATTAACTCCTCCAAAAGACTTCATTCAGTGATCGATCTACAGCTGTGGATCATTGAACTGCTGCTATTCAATTGCTCACTGTTTTTAGGCTGCCCAGAGCGTTTTTCATTCACTTTTTTCTGGGGTGATCGGCGGCCATTTGGTGTCTTGTGGTGCGCCAGCACAAGCTGCCACCAAGTACATTTAACCATCAATAGTGTGGTTATTTTTTGGCTATATCCTACATCAGGGTCAAGCTGAGCCTGTCACCAAGTGCATTTAACCATCAATAGTGTGGTTATTTTTTGGCCATATACTACATCAGGGGCAAGCTGAGCCTGTCACAAAGTGCATTTAACCATTAATAGTGTGGTTGTTTTTTCGCCATATACTACATCAGGGGCAAGCTGAGCCTGTCAAAAAGTGCATTTAACCATCAATAGTGTGGTTATTTTTTGGCTATATCCTACATCAGGGTCAAGCTTTCATCAAGTGCATTTAACCATCAATAGTGTGGTTATTTTCTGGCCATATACTACATCAGGGGCAAGCTGAGCCTGTCACGAAGTGCATTTAACCATCAATAGTGTGGTTATTTTTTGGCCATATACTACATCAGGGGCAAGCTGAGCCTGTCACGAAGTGCATTTAACCATCAATAGTGGGGTTGTTTTTTGGCCATATACTACATCAGGGGCAAGCTGAGCCTTTCACAAAGTGCATTTAACCATTAATAGTGTGGTTATTTTTTGGCTATATCCTACATCAGGGTCAAGCTGTCATCAAGTGCATTTAACCATCAATAGTGTGGTTATCTTTTGGCCATATACTACATCAGGGGCAAGCTGAGCCTGTCACCAAGTGCATTTAACCATCAATAGTGTGGTTATTTTTTGGCCATACACTACATCAGGGGCAAGCTGAGCCTGTCACAAGTGCATTTAACCATCAATAGTGTGGTTATTTTTTGGCCATATACTACATCAGGGGCAAGTTGAGCCTGTCACGAAGTGCATTTAACCATCAATAGTGTGGTTATTTTTTGGCTATATCCTACATCAGGGTCAAGCTGTCATCAAGTGCATTTAACTATCAATAGTGTGGTTATTTTCTGGCCATATATTACATCAGGGGCAAGCTGAGCCTGTCACCAAGTGCATTTAACCATCAATAGTGTGGTTATTTTTTGGCTATATCCTACATCAGGGTCAAGCTGAGCCTGTCACAAAGTTATTCTCAATAACCTCACACACACGCTACTGTGCAATTCCAAGTCTAATTCTGTGTGTAAACGTATACCTGTCACCCAGCGCCTAAAAAATAGGCCTCAAATTTATATTCATCCAAATCTGTCATTATTGCTTTGGCTGGTCAAGTTATTTAGTGTCCGTCAAAGCGCAGTTTTTGTTCTGGGTTGAAATACAATTCCCAATTTTGCAATTCTCTAAATTAGTGGTTTCTGCTGTATCAGGCCTACTTTAAATCTATCCCTAAAAGGGTATATAAGATTCAAGGTGCAGATAGGGTTATTCTCAATAACATCACACACACACTACAGTGCAATTCCAAGTCTAATTCTGTGTGTAAACGTATACCTGTCACCCAGCGCCTAAAAAATAGGCCTCAAATTTATATTCATCCAAATCTGTCATTATTGCTTTAGCTGGTCAAGTTATTTAGTGTCCGTCAAAGCACAGTTTTTGTTCTGGGTTGAAATTCAATTCCCAATTTTGCAATTCTCTAAATTAGTGGTTTCTGCTGTATCAGGCCTACTTTAAATCTATCCCTAAAAGGGTTTATTAGATTCAAGGTGCTGATAGGGTAATTCTCAATAACTTCACACACACGCTACTGTGCAGATCCAAGTCTAATTCTGTCCGTAAACGTATACCTGTCACCCAGCGCCTAAATAATAGGCCTCAAATTTATATTCAGCTAAATCTGTCATTACTGCTGTGCCTATATTAGTGTAATACGGTACCTAAATAGATAGCCAGATAGTGTTAGGTGTCTGTAAAAAAAGGCCTGAATTTGAATTCAATACATTGGGCCAAATAATATTTTTCTTATTGTGGTGAACGGTAACAATGAGGAAAACCTCTAGTAAGGGACGCGGACATGGTCGTGGTGGTGTTAGTGGACCCTCTGGTGCTGGGAGAGGACGTGGCCGTTCTGCCACAGCCACACGTCCTAGTGAACCAACTACCTCAGGTCCCAGTAGCCGCCAGAATTTACAGCCATATTTGGTGGGGCCCAATGCCGTTCTAAGGATAGTAAGGCCTGAGCAGGTACAGGCATTAGTCAATTGGGTGTCCGACAGTGGATCCAGTACGTTCACATTATCTCCCACCCAGTCTTCTGCAGAAAGCGCACAGATGGCGCATGGAAACCAAGCCCATCAGTCTGTCACATCACCCCCATGCATATCAGGGAAACTGTCTGAGCCTCAAGTTATGCATCAGTCTCTTATGCTGTTTGAAGACTCTGCTGGCAGGGTTTCCCAAGGGCATCCACCTAGACCTTCCCCAGCGGTGGAAGACATAGAATGCACTAACGCACAACCACTTATGTTTCCTGATGATGAGGACATGAGAATACCACCTCAGCATGTCTCTGATGATGACGAAACACAGGTTCCAACTGCTGCGTCTTTCTGCAGTGTGCAGACTGAACAGGAGGTCAGGGATGAAGACGATGCAGGGGACGATGAGGTCCTAGACCCCACATGGAATGAAGGTCGTGCCACTGACTTTCACAGTTCGGAGGAAGAGGCAGTGGTGAGACCGAGCCAACAGCGTAGCAAAAGACAAAGAGGGAGCAGTGGGCAAAAGCTGAACACCCGCCGCCAAGAGACTCCGCCTGCTACTGACCGCCGCCATCTGGGACCGAGCACCCCAAAGGCAGCTTCAAGGAGTTCCCTGGCATGGCACTTCTTCAAACAATGTGCTGACGACAAGACCCGAGTGGTTTGCACGCTGTGCCATCAGAGCCTGAAGCGAGGCATTAACGTTCTGAACCTTAGCACAACCTGCATGACCAGGCACCTGCATGCAAAGCATGAACTGCAGTGGAGTAAACACCTTAAAAACAAGGAAGTCACTCAGGCTCCCCCTGCTACCTCTTCTGCTGCTGCCGCCTCGGCCTCTTCTGCTGCTGCCCCCACCTCGGCCTTTTCCTCCGCCTCTGGAGGAACGTTGGCACCTGCCGCCCAGCAAACATGGGATGTACCACCAACACCACCACCTGCGTCACCAAGCATCTCAACCATGTCACACGGCAGCGTTCAGCTCTCCATCTCACAAACATTTGAGAGAAAGCGTAAATTCCCACCTAGCCACCCTCGATCCCTGGCCCTGATAGCCAGCATTTCTAAACTACTGGCCTATGAAATGCTGTCATTTAGGCTGGTGGACACAGACAGCTTCAAACAGCTCATGTCGCTTGCTGTCCCACAGTATGTTGTTCCCAGCCGGCACTACTTCTCTAAGAGTGCCGTGCCTTCCCTGCACAACCAAGTATCCGATAAAATCAAGTGTGCACTGCGCAACGCCATCTGTGGCAAGGTCCACCTAACCACAGATACGTGGACCAGTAAGCATGGCCAGGGACGCTATATCTCCCTAACTGCACACTGGGTAAATGTAGTGGCGGCTGGGCCCCAGGCGGAGAGCTGTTTGGCGCACGTCCTTCCGCCGCCAAGGATCGCAGGGCAACATTCTTTGCCTCCTGTCTCCTCCTACTCAGCTTCCTCCTCCTCTTCTTCCACCTGCTCATCCAGTCAGCCACACACCTTCACCACCAACTTCAGCACAGCCCGGGGTAAACATCAGCAGGCCATTCTGAAACTCATATGTTTGGGGGACAGGCCCCACACCGCACAGGAGTTGTGGCGGGGTATAGAACAACAGACCGACGAGTGGTTGCTGCCGGTGAGCTTCAAGCCCGGCTTGGTGGTGTGCGATAATGGGCGAAATCTCGTTGCAGCTCTGGGACTAGCCGATTTGACGCACATCCCTTGCCTGGCGCATGTGCTGAATTTGGTGGTGCAGAAGTTCATTTGCAACTACCCCGACATGTCAGAGCTGCTGCATAAAGTGCGCGACGTCTGTTCGAGCTTCCGGCGTTCACATCCTGCCGCTGCTCGCCTGTCTGCGCTACAGCGTAACTTCGGCCTTCCCGCTCACCGCCTCATATGCGACGTGCCCACCAGGTGGAACTCCACCTTGCACATGCTGGACAGACTGTGCGAGCAGCAGCAGGCCATAGTGGAGTTTCAGTTGCAGCACGCACGGGTCAGTCGCACTGCGGAACAGCACCACTTCACCACCAATGACTGGGCCTCCATGCGAGACCTGTGTGCCCTATGAGAAAACACTTGCGCGATGATGTCAGAGGAGGTGGCCCAGGAGGAGGAGGAGGAGGAGGAAGAGGGGTCATTTTTAGCACTTTCAGGCCAGTCTCTTCGAAGTGACTCAGAGGGAGGTTTTTTGCAACAGCAGAGGCCAGGTACAAATGTGGCCAGACAGGGCCCACTACTGGAGGACGAGGAGGACGAGGATGAGGAGGAGGTGGAGGAGGATGAGGATGAAGCATGTTCACAGCGGGGTGGCACCCAACGCAGCTCGGGCCCATCACTGGTGCGTGGCTGGGGGGAAACGCAGGACGATGACGATATGCCTCCCACAGAGGACAGCTTGTCCTTACCTCTGGGCAGCCTGGCACACATGAGCGACTACATGCTGCAGTGCCTGCGCAACGACAGCAGAGTTGCCCACATTTTAACGTGTGCGGACTACTGGGTTGCCACCCTGCTGGATCCACGGTACAAAGACAATGTGCCCACCTTACTTGCTGCACTGGAGCTTGATAGGAAGATGCGCGAGTACAAGCACACGTTGGTAGACGCGCTAC
Source organism: Bufo bufo (assembly GCF_905171765.1). Taxonomy (NCBI): domain Eukaryota; kingdom Metazoa; phylum Chordata; class Amphibia; order Anura; family Bufonidae; genus Bufo; species Bufo bufo. The sequence continues at coordinate 324,095,641 of NC_053391.1, forward strand.
TGAGAGCATTCCCAAATGTCACAGGGGAACAAGTGGAAGCCCAAGGCGAAGGCAGAGAAGGAGCAAGAGGTCGCCAACGCAGCTGTGTCACGACCAGCTCCTCTGAGGGCAGGGTTAGCATGGCAGAGATGTGGAAAAGTTTTGTCACCACGCCACAGCTAACTGCACCACCACCTGATACGGAACGTGTTAGCAGGAGGCAACATTTCACTAACATGGTGGAACAGTACCTGTGCACACCCCTCCACGTACTGACTGATGGTTCGGCCCCATTCAACTTCTGGGTCTCCAAATTGTCCACGTGGCCAGAGCTAGCCTTTTATGCCTTGGAGGTGCTGGCCTGCCCGGCGGCCAGCGTTTTGTCTGAACGTGTATTCAGCACGGCAGGGGGCGTCATTACAGACAAACGCAGCCGCCTGTCTACAGCCAATGTGGACAAGCTGACGTTCATAAAAATGAACCAGGCATGGATACCACAGGACCTGTCCATCCCTTGTGCAGATTAGACATTAACTACCTCCCTAACCATAAATTATTGTACTCCAGGGCACTTCCTCATTCAATCCTATTTTTATTTTCATTTTACCATTATATTGCGGGGCAACCCAAAGTTGAATGAACCTCTCCTCTGTCTGGGTGCCGGGGCCTAAAAATATCTGACAGTGGCCTGTTCCAGTGGTGGGTGACATGAAGCCTGATTCTCTGCTATGACATGAAGACTGATTCTCTGCTGACATGAAGCCAGATTCTCTGCTATGGGACCTCTCTCCTCTGCCTGGGTGCCTGGGCCTAAATATGTGACAATGGACTGTTCCAGTGGTGGGTGACGTGAAGTCTGATTCTCTGCCATGACATGAAGACTGATTCTCTGCTGACATGAAGCCTGAATCTCTGTTATGGGACCTCTCTCCTCTGTCTGGGTGCCGGGGCCTAAAAATATCTGACAGTGGCCTGTTCCAGTGGTGGGTGACATGAAGCCTGATTCTCTGCTATGACATGAAGACTGATTCTCTGCTGACATGAAGCCTGAATCTCTGTTATGGGACCTCTCTCCTCTGTCTGGGTGCCAGGGCCTAAAAATATCTGACAGTGGCCTGTTCCAGTGGTGGGTGACATGAAGCCTGATTCTCTGCTATGACATGAAGACTGATTCTCTGCTGACATGAAGCCAGATTCTCTGCTATGGGACCTCTCTCCTCTGTCTGGGTGCCGGGGCCTAAAAATATCTGACAGTGGCCTGTTCCAGTGGTGGGTGACATGAAGCCTGATTCTCTGCTATGACATGAAGACTGATTCTCTGCTGACATGAAGCCTGAATCTCTGTTATGGGACCTCTCTCCTCTGTCTGGGTGCCGGGGCCTAAAAATATCTGACAGTGGCCTATTCCAGTGGTGGGTGACATGAAGCCTGATTCTCTGCTATGACATGAAGACTGATTCTCTGCTGACATGAAGCCTGAATCTCTGTTATGGGACCTCTCTCCTCTGTCTGGGTGCCGGGGCCTAAATTATTAGACAATGGACTGTTCCAATGTTGGGTGACGTGAAGCATGATTCTCTGCTATGACATGAAGACTGATTCTCTGCTGACATGATGCCTGAATCTCTGCTATGGGACCTCTCTCCTCTGCCTGGGTGCCTGGGCCTAAATATCTGACAATGGACTGTTCCAGTGGTGGGTGACGTGAAGCCTGATTCTCTGCTATGACATGAAGCCTGATTCTCTGCTATGACATGAAGACTGATTCTCTGCTATGACATGAAGACTGATTCTCTGCTGACATGAAGCCAGATTCTATGTTATGGGACCTCTCTCCTCTGCCTGGGTGCCGGGGCCTAAATATCTGACAATGGACTGTTCCAGTTTTGGGTGACGTGAAGCCTGATTCTCTGCTATGACATGAAGACTGATTCTCTGCTGACATGAAGCCTGATTCTCTGCTATGGGACCTCTCTCCAATTGATATTGGTTAATTTTTATTTATTTTATTTTTATTTTTATTCATTTCCCTATCCACATTTGTTTGCAGGGGATTTAACTACATTTTGCTGCCTTTTGCAGCCCTCTAGCCCTTTCCTGGGCTGTTTTACAGCCTTTTTAGTGCCGAAAAGTTCGGGTCCCCATTGACTTCAATGGGGTTCGGGACGAAGTTCGGGTCGGGTTTGGATCCCGAACCCGAACATTTCCGGGAAGTTCGGCCGAACTTCTCGAACCCGAACATCCAGGTGTTCGCTCAACTCTAGTTATGATAGCTATGCTCCAGGAAACCCACTTTAAGGCGACTTCTATTCCGAAATGTGATAATAGGTATTATCAGACATGGTTCCATAGTCCCAATCCTACCAGCAAGGCAAGGGTTGTGTCTGTTGCGTTTCACAAGAATTTCCGGTATTCTGTTTTATCTTCCGATATTGACCCTAATGGCAGATTCCTCTTTCTGAAACTCTTGGTTGATCAATCAGTTATTACGGTGGCTAATGTCTATATTCCCAACCAGGGCCAAACATCATTTGGGTCTAGAATTCTAAGACGACTTTCCAAATTCGCAGAGGGATCCTCAATCATTCTCGGAGGAGACTTCAACATGGTGATGGACCCAGCTGTAGATTCTTCCTCTGGTAAGTCTTCAGTCTCCTCTGTGTCTCTTCGCAAATTTAAAGCTGAACTTTCGGCTCTCAGGCTGCTTGACCTTTGGCGTACACTGCATCCAGGTGTCAGGGACTATAGTTTCCACTCTCAAGTTCATAACAGTTATGGGAGATTAGACCTTCTTTTTGTGTCACAGAAGCTCCTAGACACAGGCCCCAAATGTTCCATAGATACGCGCATTTGGTCTGACCATGCTCCGGTCTTTGGTTTCTTTACAGCACACACTACTCACCCACACTCCTTTTCGTGGCGATTAAATGACAACCTACTAAATTATATTATTTGTTTAGATGACATCAAAAGGGCAGTCAAAGACTTCAGCATACATCACCTACCTCCCCAACGCTGAAATGGGAAGCCCTTAAATGTGTGCTCTGAGGCATTTTTATTTCGGATGGCGCCAGACTGAAAAGAGAGCAAACAAATAAATTGTCGGCCCTCATCTCCAATCTTAATATAAAAGAGTCCCAGAATAAGATATCCCCTTTAGATATCCTTAAAACTGATATTTCCTCCATACGACATCAAATCTTACAGATCTTAGACCACATCGCTATGTGTTAGGGATAAAATTAAGCACGGTTATTTCAAATATAGTAGAGATGGGACAGGGATTCGCTGAATCCATGAATTCCTCGAATCTTGCTGGATTCGTGGACTCGAATCCCGACGTAATTTACCGATACGAATCCGACGAATCCTGGTGGGGCCCAGACTGGTGGTGGCGGCAGCAGGGCACAGCAGAAGATGAGCGCTTCGCTGCTGCGACAAGGGAGGGAGAGGCATTTCCTTTCCCTGTTACTCTGATAGGCTGCCGGCACAAGGCCCGCAGCCTATCAGAGGCCGGTGCAGGCGGCGCGCGCCGCCTGAGCCGTACAGCGCGGGACACAGGCCAGAAGAGGCCTGCATTGCAGCGGAGGTAAGTGTTTTTTTTTTTAATCTGTTACTGGCACATTGGCGAGGGGGAGAGGTGAGAGGAACTATGATACTACTGGCACATTGGGGGGGGAGGCACTATGATACTGGCACATTATGGGGGAGATGGCACTATGATACTACTGGCACATTGGGGGGGAGGCACCATGATACTGGCACATTATGGGGGGAGATGGCACTGATACTACTGGCACATTGGGGGGGAGGCACTATGATACTGGCACATTATGGGGGGAGATGGCACTATAATACTCGCACATTGTGGGGGGAGATGGCACTATGATACTGGCACATTGGGGGGAGATGGCACTATGATATTGGCACATTATGAGGGAGATGGCACTATAATACTGGCACATTAGGGGGGTGGCACTATGATACTGGCACATTTTTGGGGAGATGGCCCTATGATACTGGCACATTATGGGGGGAGGTGGCACTATAATACTGGCACATTATGGGGGGAGATGGCACTATGATACTGGCACATTATGGGGGGAGATGGCACTATAATACTGGCACATTATGGGGGGAGATGGCACTATGATACTGGCACATTATGGGGGGAGGGGGCACTATAATACTGGCACATTATGGGGGGAGATGGCACTATGATACTGGCACATTATTGGGGGAGGTGGCACTATAATACTGGCACATTATGGGGGCAGATGGCACTATGGTACTGGCACATTGGGGGGAGATGGCACTATGATACAGGCACATTATGGGGGGAGATGGCACTATGATACTGGCACATTATGGGGGGAGATGGCACTATGATACTGGCACATTATGGGGGGAGATGGCACTATAATACTGGCACATTGGGGGTGAGATGGCACTATGATACTGGCACATTGGGGGGGAGATGGCACTATGATACCGGCACATTGGGGGGGGGGGGAGATGGCACTATGATACTGGCACATTGGGGGGAAGATGGCACTATGATACAGGCACATGGGGGGGGGAGGAGAGAGGCACTCCGCACTTGATACTGGCACATGGGGGGGAGGAGAGAGGCACTTGATACTGGCACATGATTAGGGGGGCATCTATGGGGACACTTACTGGCACATTATTGGGTGGCACTGTGGGGCCACTTCTTATTGGCACATTATTGGGGGGCACTATGGGGGCATCTACTGAGGCCACAAAGAAGGGGTATTTTATATGGGGGGCTCTGTGTGGTACTAGTATTATCAGGGGTATTATCTGTTTCTGCAGTATACAGTCGTGGCCAAAAGTTTTGAGAATGACAAAAATATTAGTTTTCACAAAGTTTGCTGCTAAACTGCTTTTAGAACTTTATTTCAGTTGTTTCTGTGATGTAGTGAAATATAATTACACGCACTTCATACGTTTCAAAGGCTTTTATCGACAATTACATGACATTTATGCAAAGAGTCAGTATTTGCAGTGTTGGCCCTTCGTTTTCAGGACCTCTGCAATTCGACTGGGCATGCTCTCAATCAACTTCTGGGCCAATTCCTGACTGATAGCAACCCATTCTTTCATAATCACTTCTAGGAGTTTGTCAGAATTAGTGGGTTTTTGTTTGTCCACCCGCCCTTTTGAGGATTGACCACAAGTTCTCAATGGGATTAATATCTGGGGAGTTTCCAGGCCATGGACCCAAAATGTCAATGTTTTGGTACCCGAGCCACTTTGTTATCACCTTTGCCTTATGGCACGGTGCTCCATCGTGCTGGAAAATGCATTGTTCTTCACCAAACTGTTGTTGGATTGTTGGAAGAAGTTGCTGTTGGAGGGTGTTTTGGTACCATTCTTTATTCATGGCTGTGTTTTTGGGCAAAATTGTGAGTGAGCCCACTCCCTTGGATGAGAAGCAACCCCACACATGAATGGTCTCAGGATGCTTTACTGTTGGCATGACACAGGACTGATGGTAGCTCTCACCTTTTCTTCTCCGGACAAGCCTTTTTTCAGATGCCCCAAACAATCGAAAAGAGTCTTCATCGGAGAATATGACTTTGCCCCAGTCCTCAGCAGTCCATTCACCATACTTTCTGCAGAAGATCAATCTGTCCCTGATATTTTTTTTGGAGAGAAGTGGCTTCTTTGCTGCCCTTCTTGACACCAGGCCATCTTCCAAAAGTCTTCGCCTCACTGTGCGTGCAGATGCGCTCACACCTGCCTTCTGCCATTCCTGAGCAAGCTCTGCACTGGTGGCACTCCGATCCTGCAGCTGAATCCTCTTTAGGAGACGATCCTGGCGCTTGCTGGACTTTCTTGGACGCCCTGAAGCCTTCTTAACAAGAATTGAACCTCTTTCCTTGAAGTTCTTGATGATCCTATAAATTGTTGATTGAGGTGCAATCTTAGTAGCCACAATATCCTTGCCTGTGAAGCCATTTTTATGCAACGCAATGATGGCTGCATGCGTTTCTTTGCAGGTCACCATGGTTAACAATGGAAGAACAAGGATTTAAAGCATCACCCTCCTTTTTACATGTCAAGTCTGCCATTTTAACCCAATCAGCGTGACATAATGATCTCCAGCCTTGTGCTCGTCAACATTCTCACCTGAGTTAACAAGACGATTACTGAAATGATCTCAGCAGGTCCTTTAATGACAGCAATGAAATGCAGTGGAAAGGTTTTTTTGGGATTAAGTTAATTTTCATGGCAAAGAAGGACTATGCAATTCATCTGATCCCTCTTAATAACATTCTGGAGTATATGCAAATTGCTATTATAAAAACTTAAGCAGCAACTTTCCAATATTTATGTAATTCTCAAAACTTTTGGCCACGACTGTAGTATTAGGGAGCACAGCGGCACAGTATTGGGGGTGGTAGGATGATTTGTCCAGAAGATGCAAGGATGATGGAAAAGTAGTAAACTAAGATTTTTTTTTGTCAAACTGCAGAGACGAAAAATGGCTGAAAAATGGTGGTCTGGTCTGAAGGTCTGAAAGGAGAAGATGAGGAGAGAGAACATCTACATCAAAGGAGACGTCACTGGATGTAAGAGGTATGTGGCGCTGTATTACCCTGTATGTTCTGTAGTGATAGGAGCAGGGGCGTAACGATCGCGGTCATAGAGGGTGCGACCGTGACGGGGGTGGAGGTGGTGGTTCAGACAAACTGACGCGGTCTGACTTTGTTTCTTACACCATTCACACAATTATGTACAGGATTCGTAGGATTCGAGATTCGAAAGATTCTATATATTCGAGAACCTTTTCGGATTCAGATTCGGATTCGGATTTGAAAAAAATTTGATTCGTCCCACCTGTAGAATATAGTAACAAGAGTGGGAAATGGTTAGCGAGAACTCTTCACCTTAAGATTCCTCTGACTCATGTAGCGGCCCTCAATACACCCTCAGGAGGACTGGTTCATGCCCCATCAGAGAAATCTTCGGAGTTTAGGTCTTACTACTCAAATCTGTACAACCTCAAACCCAGGAGAGACACACAAGTATCCCCTAGTGGGAATGATATCCAACACTACTTGTCACAATACGGCCCACCCCCTCTCTCCAATGATACAGCTGCCTCATTAGAGGATGATTTTACTCATCCCGAAATCCGATGCGCCATTAAAGACTTGAAAAATGGAAATTGCCCCGGCCCAGATGGGATGTCACCCCGCTTTTACAAAGTCCTAGAAGAGGACTTAGTTCCAATATTGACTGACACATTTAACTCTATCTCCAAAGACTGTCCCTTTCCGTTTCAGGCTCTACAAGCACATATAACGGTTATTCCCAAACCAGGAAGAGACCCTAAGGCATGTTTGAACTATAGGCCTATATCGATTCTAAATATAGATCTTAAAGTATACGCCAAGTTTCTGGCCTTGAGACTACATCCTCTTATCCCAAACTATATACATAGAGAACAAGTTGGGTTTGTACCGGGACAGGAAGCCCGGGACAATACTCTCAAATCCATAGGTCTGATAGCCAGAGCGAAATTACACAAGTTGCCCTTGTGCCTTTTCGCAGTGGATGCTGAGAAGGCATTTGATAGAGTTAATTGGTGGTTTTTGGAAGAAACACTAATTCATATTGGTCTAGGGGCTAAGATGCTACATAGAATTTTAGCGCTATATTCCTCCCCTTCGGCCTGCGTGCGGGTTAATAGATTGTTATCTACTCCCTTTATGATACAAAATGGAACACACCAGGAGTGTCCCTTGTCACCCTTTATATATATTTCAGTGATGGAATCCCTTGCAAACTCCATTAGAGCTAACCCCTCCATACGAGGATTTAAACTAGGTAAGACCGAACATAAACTATCCCTTTTTGCAGATGATTTGCTTATATACTTATCCCTGAGAATTGGCCTACCATCTGTACTCAAAGAATTCGAGCTCTTCGGCTGCCTTAGCAACTTTAAAGTTAATATTCAGAAGTCAGAAATACTGAATATCATACTCCCACAACGGGAGGCCGCTTCTTTTAAGGACTGTCAGAACTATTGGGTATAAATAAAGTCCATAAGTATAAGGCCTATATAAGATGTATGGACATGAACCTAAAGAACAACCATTTTGTCTTATTTTAAAAGTGCAGGGTGAGTTCAGGATTATTAACCAAGGATTAACAATATGTACCAAAGTGTTTACCCAAGTCTGTTTTTGTGAGAAGGAGGTTTCCCAAGGTCTAATGAAAAGTATTTGCCTAGATAAGACAATGTATTACAATGAATAGAAAGTATAATTTTTCTTTGGGGTTTTATATTAATCAATGTATGAGTGGATTTTGATTTTTATATCATCAATTTAAATACGTGTGCTGTATATATAAGAGTGTGGTCCTTATAGATATATTCAGTTTTAAGGTTAGAAATGAGGTACAAATTCCTATGTCATTTTTAGAATCTCTCCCAGAGTAAAGCACAAGTTAATCATCTCTTTCTTTAAGGTTTCTTGAATGGAGAAATGTGGACACAGGTGATCATAAACAAACCCTGTCTTTTCCCCAAAACAATGACCTAAGAATGGTCATGTGTATCTTGATTTAATTAGGTCTGGTCAAGAGATTAAGGGATGAACGAGGTGTTTGACTAAATACAAAAGTCATTGACTATTCAAGATCTCTTCAAGGTTTTGTCTGAAGCCTTAGTTAAAATTTATTGCTAGTAAATGAATAAGGGAATATATAGAAAACATAAATAAGTGCCTCGACTTTTGTATGGAGTACTAGTGCTAGGGTAACATAAAGGTTTAGGGTGTATTTTTCCTAGGGAGGTTCTATTAATTATAAAGTGAGGTCACTAGTTAATGATAGAACTTGGCCAAGCCCTTTCTAAGATAGGATAAAAAGATGGTATGGGCTGACAGAAAGGATCTCTCTAACCATCTTCAGAGAAGTATCATCAAGGGACAATCATCAAGGGACGATCATCAAGGGAAAAGACCAGATCCAGCCCTGACCACCTTTTCTGTCATTGGAGGCAGCCATCTTAGAACCATTGAAACTGTTTTTTTTTGTTTTTTTTTATAACATTTTATTAAAGTTTCGTAAAAGCATGTCATACCCATAAAATCTTTGACACCATTTTGATATAAATGCGCTTATAAAAGTACAGATCAACATACAATTTCAGTGATATATATGTACAGCACATATCTTGAGACAAATATACATTTGTATAGATACAATGCATGTTTTCAGCAATTTATATCCCCAACTACCCCCCTACCCCCAACTTTTCTCTGGTTATGTCTCAATTTACCTTCCCTCCTCTCTTTTTTTTTTTTCCTTTTAACTCATTTGTTTACTTTCAAGTTCCCTAAAGTCCCTCTTAGATCCTTCATCAGATACCATTCAGTATGCCTAGAATTCTGCATGATCCTCTGTATGTCACACTCTGACAGATTCTTACTAAGAAATGTTTTCCATTTATTTAAGAAATGTGTTGACGTGCTATTCTTGTGCGACTCCGCTTCCAGTTGATCCATCAACAGAAAATGTTTCATCTGGCCTATGAATTCCGCCATAGACGGAGTCTCCTGATCCAGCCATTTATTGAGTAGGCACCTCAACGCTACAAATAATGATCCATCTACTAGTCTTGGTACCCTCAACTTATCCTCATATACATGAAAGAGTACCACTTGTGGTGCACAGACCAAATCAACATTCCATATTTGTTTAATCCATGTGAGTACCTCCTTCCAGAACGCTTGTGTCTTTTGACACTGCCACACACAGTGATCTAGATTTGCTTTTGGCACTTTACACTTCAGGCACATCTGAAACTGATTTCTGCTAGCTGACATTTTGGTATAGTATAACCTTACCTATATTTTATAGGATAATTAATTAATATAATACATATCTATATATATTCAATTAACCATACCTTGTGTATAGTATCTGTTTTGGAATAAGATTGGGGTGTACCTACAGCATCATCCTCAAAATTAATCCAATACAGGGAGATTGAAAATATACTGGTGAAAACACGGTATTATCTCCAAGGAATTGAATTCAGTTCTAAACTGGTATGGTTGATTATATACACTGCATAAAAAAATAAGGGAACACAAAAATAACACATCCTAGATCTGAATTAATTAAATATTCATCTGAAATACTTTGTTCTTTACATAGTTGAATGTGCTGACAACAAAATCAGACAAAAATAAAAAAAATGGAAATCAAATTTTTCAACCCATGGAGGTCTGGATTTGGAGTCACACTCAAAATTAAAGCGGAAAAACACACTACAGGCTGATCCAACTTTGATGTAATGTCCTTAAAACAAGTCAAAATAAGGCTCAGTAGTGTGTGTGGCCTCCACGTGCCTGTATGACCTCCCTACAACGCCTGTGCATGCTCCTGATGAGGTGGCGGACGGTCTCCTGAGGGATCTCCTCCCAGACCTGGACTAAAGCATCTGCCAACTCCTGGACAGTCTGTGGTGCAACGTGACGTTGGTGGATAGAGCGAGACATGATGTCCCAGATGTGCTCAATTGGATTCAGGTCTAGGGAACGGGCGGGCCAGTCCATAGCATCAATGCCTTCGTCTTGCAGGAACTGCTGACACACTCCAGCCACATGAGGTCTAGCATTTTCTTGCATTAGGAGGAACCCAGGGCCAACCGCACCAGCATATGGTCTCACAAGGGGTCTGAGGATCTCATCTCGGTACCTAATGGCAGTCAGGCTACCTCTGGTGAGCACATGGAGGGCTGTGCGGCCCTCCAAAGAAATGCCACCCCACACCATTACTGACCCAATGCCAAACCGGTCATGCTGGAGGATGTTGCAGGCAGCAGAACGTTCTCCACGGCGTCTCCAGACTCTGTCACGTCTGTCACATGTGCTCAGTCTGAACCTGCTTTCATCTGTGAAGAGCACAGGGCGCCAGTGGCGAATTTGCCAATCTTGGTGTTCTCTGGCAAATGCCAAATGTCCTGCACGGTGTTGGGCTGTAAGCACAACCCCCACCTGTGGACGTCGGGCCCTCATATCACCCTCATGGAGTCTGTTTCTGACCGTTTGAGCAGACACATGCACATTTGTGGCCTGCTGGAGGTCATTTTGCAGGGCTCTGGCAGTGCTCCTCCTGTTCCTCCTTGCACAAAGGCGGAGGTAGCGGTCCTGCTGCTGGGTTGTTGCCTTCCTACGGCCTCCTCCACGTCTCCTGATGTACTAGCCTGTCTCCTGGTAGCGCCTCCATGCTCTGGACACTACACTGACAGACACAGCAAACCTTCTTGCCACAGCTCGCATTGATGTGCCATCCTGGATAAGTTGCACTACCTGAGCCACTTGTGTGGGTTGTAGACTCCGTCTCATGCTACCACTAGAGTGAAAGCACCGCCAGCATTCAAAAGTGTCCAAAACATCAGCCAGGAAGCATAGGAACTGAGAAGTGGTCTGTGGTTACCACCTGCAGAACCACTCCTTTATTGGGGGTGTCTTGCTAATAGCCTATAATTTCCACCTGTTGTCTATCCCATTTGCACAACAGCATGTGAAATTGATTGTCACTCAGTGTTGCTTCCTAAGTTTCACAGAAGTGTGATTGACTTGGAGTTACATTGTGTTGTTTAAGTGTTCCCTTTATTTTTTTGAGCAGTGTATATATATATATATATATATATATATATATATATCCATAGAAAAGGTCAGGCAGCACTCCTTCACATGCAGTAATAGTTGTACGGTGCCCGCGGTGGTCCCTCGATACAGGACGGATAAACAACAAAGAAAGTCCGCAGCACTCCTTGAAGTAAAAAATGTGCAGTTTATTCACACATGTCAGAAAATTGACAACGTTTCGGTTCTCTCACAGAACCTTTCTCAAGTCAGGTCTTGAGAAAGGTTCTGTGAGAGAACCGAAACGTTGTCAATTTTCTGACGTGTGAATAAACTGCACATTTTTTACTTCAAGGAGTGCTGCGGACTTTCTTTGTTATATATATATATATATATATATATATCTGTATAGATAAAAGATAAACCAGATTTGGGTTTAATCAGACATTTGTCGGCTGAGAGAAATCAAGTATTAAATTGATTTAAAATATAATTGAGGGGTATCATTATAAGAAGGCATAATTGTGTATATATATATATATATATATATTCTCAATTATTTTTGACTTTCTCACTATTTTGCATATCATTGATTGAATTTCAATTGTCACCAATTTTATTATATATTATTTTGTACTAAAAATTGTATTAATAAATTACATATATATTTTGTCTGTAACTGGGTTTTGTCTTCAATTCAACACAGATCACGAGCTTGTTTTAGCTTGATATTTATGATAATAAATTAGAATCTCCTTCATTACAGATTTTAATTTATTCACATAAATAATATAGACTGTCAATCGGAGATAGCATAAATATTCCGACATAATCTGGAGGTCCCACCGAGATCTGCTTGTAATAGAAACAAAATTTTGGGGTGCAAAATATATATTTGATAAAGTTATTGTGGTACTTGTAGTGCAACAAGTAGAAAAATGTCTGAGAACAATAGTGTAACGGGGTTCCGAAGGTGCACTCGGTCCCCCATTGCCCGCAGAACTGTTGCTTAGCTTTGGGAATGAGGATCTGTGTTTGACCTCATTCCCAGGGCAGCTTTACTAGCTGGGTTGCTCCCTGCTCCTAGTCTGCCTTGAGCGCCGAGCTGATCACTCGGTGCTCGACTGGTATGTCTGTCGGTCATGTGACGCTGGCCACGTCACATGACCCTCACTCCCCACTATAAATACAGGCAGCCTGCTGGCCACAGGTTGCCTGTTAAATTAGGTTCCACCTGTGGTTTGGTCTTTCCTGGCGTACTTACCTCCTGCTGAATTCCTGACGATCCTCTGCCTGCTACTTGTGTACTTTGCTGCTCTCCTGGTATTTGACCCCGGCCTCCTCCTGACGATCCTCTGCTGACTCCTTTGGTACTTCACGTCTCTCCTGGTATTTATGACCCCGGCTTCTCCTGACAATTCTCTGCTTGCTCCATTTGTACTTTGTAGCTTTCCTGGTATTGACTCGGTCTGTTCACGTCCTGTTGTTTGTCTGTCTGTCATCCCTGCACTTATTCCTAGTTAGGGATTGCCGTCCAGTTGTCCCCTGTCATTAGGACTCGCGAGGCAAGTATGCAGGGCCAGGGGTAAGGGTGGAGCGCAGTGGTCACTTCCCTCCCCCCTGTGTGTGTGTGTACACGACCGTTAAAAATAGCGTGGCTAGCCAAGGCATGCAGGCTGCTGCTGCAGTGCTTAAGACTGATATGCATGATAGAGAGACTCAAGAATTAGTTGAACATATTGTGATGTGGCATATGCATGACAGGTTGGATATTAAGAGAGAGTTAAAGGATTGGAGGGTTGAACTGGAAAGGAGAGCTGTAGAATATGCAGATGATGTCTGGTCTGATAAATCCCGGTTTGCTGATTATCTCTGTTACATTTCCCAAGCTAAACATAAGAAAGATAAAGATTCATTAATCCTTCAATCTTGGCCCGAATTTGTGTATTTAGTTGTTGAAATAGCAAAGCAATTGGAAAAAGCAAAATATAAAAATATTGAACAGGCATATGAAATTGATAAATTTCAAAAAGACCTATCTGAAATGGAAATTAAGGCGGCCACGGTTTCTGGTGAATTGGCACAATGGTCTGCTAAATTATCAGAATATAGTGACAGAGACAATCAACAGCAAGAGGTAATAAGAACTCTGGAATGGAAATTAAGTCAAGCTACTAATGAACTGCCTAAATGTCAATTGTCTATGGCGGATCTAGATGAGGAATGTAAAAAATTGTATCAGGGCAATAGAAATTTACGAACAGAGTTAGATAACCGGGATCTTGCCCATTTACAATTCAGACAGCCTAAGGATTCTAATAGAGTGAAGGTAAAATATTCCAGGGGGGAATCAGATGCAGAAAGTAAATATGACAACCCCTTTAAAGGAGAAGAGCTAATGTTTCTGAGAGAACATTCTCTTCCTAAATTAAAACCGATTTCACCTCCTAGGTCCTCTAAAAGTTTAGTACAGAGATCTTCTCAACCCATGATAGACACTACTAAAGTGATCAATTTTCTCAAGGAAACTGTGGGTCAATTTGCTAAAAAGGGATCACCCTCCATAATAAGTCATTTAGAAACATATGAGGAGGCCATGAAAACTTTACATTTAGAACAGGACCTACAGAAACTTGAATTTATTACCTGGGTATTCGAATCAAAACACCAGTATTTCTTTAATTCCCTTAGAGATATGGGTAGGGATTCTTGGTCAGAAGTGGTCACAGAAATAAAAACTGAATTTGGTCCCTATAAGTCAGCTACTGCTGCGAGGAGGGCCTTATTTACCCTCAAATGTTTGTCCGAAAAAGATCCCAATTTTGAAAGTAGTGAATTCATTCAGTTATTTTATGATGCTTTGCCCAATAAAATAAAATTTATTTTGGGCAGGGATTACCATCCTAGAAAGACTCTGGATTGGTTACTCACTGAGAGTACAACTCTGTATGCTGCAATACAAAATTGCGATGAGTCTCCTGATAGGAGATTTAAAAGAGCGAGTGAGGAAATAGCAGAAACTCAAATAAAAAGAGATCAGGGAAAATTTGAGGGCCCTAAAAGGAGTTATGCTAAAGTGTTGAAAACTCCTAGACCTTCCCAGCCAAATAAAATTCAGCTTAGGCCAGAAGGGAATAAGGGTCCAAATGTTGCTGAAAAGAACCTAAACCACCAGAAGGAGTTTAGAAATTGACGGTTCCCCCCTTTTCAAAGATATCAAAGTAACTATTATAGGGGATATCAACGTAGGCCAGAAAGGGTTCAAAGTGGTTCTGAGTCAGACGGTTCTGGGAGGTCACAATCATATCGGTCCCAAAATCAATCTCCCAAAGATTATGGGAGAAAGAGAAGTAACCTATATGATCGAATGGATCAAATCCAAAACCAGTTTGGTATGTTGATGCAGCGGATGGAGGAATTGTCTAAAACCATCACTGCTAACCCTAAAAATCCTTTTTTAGGGGTAACCCCTCCTGTAGAGAGTCCTCCCCAAACATAAAGGGGGAGAAGCAGGTAAGTATGTCAAATGTTGCAAAGGTTGATGACTTAAATGTATGTAAAGTGGAGCAATCTAATATAATTGTCTTTCCCTTTAAAAGGAATTTAACCCTTACAAAGCCACATGGCAAGGGGGAGGGGAAGCCTGTTTGTTCTGTCTTACAGCACACAAAGTCTTCAGCTGCACAGGTGAAGGCATATGATCCTGCTAATAAAAGGAAGGAGGAGGAAGCGAGGACAAGTATAATTGCCAAGCAGGAAAACAATTTCAATAATCATTCCAAATATCTTTGTTCCATACAGGAAATAGAAAATAGATATTATATGAAAGTTGAATTATTTGATAATTTCCCACCAATAATAGCCTTGATAGATACAGGTAGCTAAGCAACTTTATTATCTTTAAAGTACTTCCAACAATTACAGGATGTATCTTCTAACAGGTATAAGTTAAAACTTTTTAATGCTAACCTGGTAAGTGTCTCAGGCAATGCCATCAAGGTTTTAGGTAAAGCTTGGCTGGATTTTAAAGTAGGAAACAAAGTAATTAGCCATCCTACATTGATCGTGTGAATGCCCATTGATCGATTAATTATTGGCATCGATTTCCTGAAAAGATTAAGCCCGGTTATTGATTTTGTTAATAAGGTGATATGGTCTCAAGTGAGGATGCCCATTAATTATGAACAATCACAATCCTATCACAATAGGCGTAACTGCCATGTGATAGAGGAAAGGCCGGATTCCATTGAGGTACATTTCCGAAATAGCCAAGTCCCTGATGTTTCTTTCCTGCAAACCACTCCAAATTCCACTATAGGTGAACAGGAAGATAACACCATATGTGTGTCTCCTGAATGAGTAAAAGATGTCTGTTTGGAAGGGGATGTTCTTACAATCCACCTACAACCAGAAACTACTGACCCTACTGGGTTTAATGGTCACGAACAATTCCTAGTGGGAATGGAAAAGGTGGATGATGAGTATTCTGTCTCAGCATCGGTTGTACCTGCGACAAGCTTCTTGTAGACCCAGTCTGTAAGGATGTGTGCGGCAGGTTGAATGATCACTTTAACAGATAGCTTACTCAATGAATAAAGACTCCAGAGGTGTTTTCCAATGCTTCTTTATGCTTCAAGGTAGCAAGGATATAAACATAGAGGCTTTTTCACAGATAATGTGCTGCCACGCAGCTTTTACTGTCTAGCAGTTGTTATTACATGTTATGTTACTATATTATTTGGTATGATCCTTACACCCCTGCTGTTTCTGACTAGTTGGTTGTTCCCACCCTCCATTTCCTGCTGTAACTCCATTTTGTATAGTTGTTATGAAGAGACTGCAGAGTGTGGGAGCTGTGTAACCTCATTAGAAATTTATCTGTGAAAAAGCCTCTATGTTTATATCCTTGCTACCTTGAAGCATAAAGAAGCATTGGAAAACACCTCTGGAGTCTTTATTTATTGAGTAAGCTATCTGTTAAAGTGATCATTCAACCTGCCGCACACATCCTTACAGACTGGGTCTACAAGAAGCTTGTCACAGGTACAACCGATGCTGAGACAGAATAGTAAATTTCTAGAAGAATCCATCACATGGCTATCTCTGCAGCTTCAGAAACGTGAGTAACCACGCGCCTGTGTGAAGAACTAACACCCTAAGACAGGAAGCCATCTTCAGGCTGTGCACTGAAAGTTCAATGCCTGTGTGTCACTGCCGCAGTCACCAGAAGCATTACTCTGCATATGAAGCCAGCTACCTACTGAATGCTCCATAACTGTTACAGCCTTTACTGCCAGGGATTGCTGGTCTGTGCTGTGGACCAATTTCTCTAGTAATACCAGCTTATACAAGTTTTGCCTTTATTGGGGAGCCATAAGTACCTTTTGAAGGACTGTGTATCATAGCTATATCAAGTCCCAAGGATTCATCATTGTTAAGCTGTTTGGGTTGTGAATCCAATACCTGAATCTACTGAAATACTGTATATTCCTGCCTGTATAAAGTGATAGTGAACTGTGCACTGAGCTGAGCTATCCAGTCTGAACCAGTTGCAGCACTAGCTGGCTCATTGTCACAAATATCCAGCTCCTCAGCTCAGCCTGCTTACTAACAGAAGTCACTACCTACAGAGCTGAGCTCTGGCAGATTTCTAACAAGACACCAAAACTACAGTACTTGTCATTATGTCTGACAGAGATCCCACAGAGTTACCTGTATTTAATCAAGATAAAGCAGACTCCTTACTTCATTCTGCTTGTCCTGTTAGAGCCCCTCATCCATCCTTGAAGGCAAGGGAGGCTTATGAAGCAAGTAAGGAAGAAACATCTAGTAACCTGACTTCATTATGGGAGAAGACTTTAAGTTGTATGAAGACCACTAATGAAATTAGCAACAATTCTGAGCAATTGAACACTGCTATCTCAAGGGTTAAGAAGGCATTTGAGAACTATAAAAGACTTTCTGAGAAGTACTATTCCCTATTGTCTCATTCCAACATAGAGGAAGCTGCATTGGAATTAAAGGACTTTACTTCTACTGACCAGCAGAGGCATAGCACATATCTTGAAGCAAAGGCACAGATAGAAGGTAGATTAGCACAGCTACATGAAACTACATCCTATAAATCTGCTTCTTCCAGACACTCAGGAAAATCATCTAGATCTGCCCGCTCCTATCATAAATCCTCTTCTAAGTCACTGCGGTCCTGCTCTGTAAGGTCAACACTGAGCGACCAAATAGTCAAAGCTCGCCAGAAGGTTGCAGCAGCCCAGGTTCAAGCCGCCTGTTCTGAAAGAGAAGCAGCCATCAAAGCAGAAACTAAACGCATTCAAGCAGAAACAGAGGCTCAGCTAGAAATCCTTCAGAAGAATAAAGAAAAGGAAGTAGCCTTAGCTGAATTATCTGTCTTGGAACAAGCCCTATTGGAAGAAGAAGGAGCAGCTTGTCCCAGCTTGGCTGCTTGTCAGGACCCTGTTGAAAGGACCCTACAGTTTGTCTTAACCCAGAACCACGACAATACAGTCCCACCTACAGTTGGAGATTATTCTCATAATCATCCAGCAAGTGGATCAGAAGGCAACGTGTTGCCAAATCAAGCTGGTCAACTACACACACCTACTAACAGAGACACTCCACAACTACCGCATGTCACAAAATCAAGTGAATCAACCTTCGCAGCTCATGTGCCACCACAACCCTATGTGAATAGAGATTACAAAGGCACAGCAGAAAAATACAGAATGAACTCTATACCCCCTGTGATACAGCTCTCTTCAGCTTCAAATGCTCAGAGACCTTCAGATGACAGACCCTTACCTAGTTTGAACCCATCTGCAACACCTTTCTCTCCACCTACCAGCCAACATCTGATACGAACCATGGTCCAAGTCAGTGCACCATCAGTATCCCCTGTGGCTATAAAAACCGAAAGCACTGATGCTGCAGAGTTCAGCAAGTATATGATTTGACGAGAGTTGATTACTATTGGACTGTCTAGATTTGATGACCGCCCAGAGAACTACAGAAGTTGGAGATCTACATTTAAGGTGGTAACCAAGAACTTGGACATTGAACCTCAAGCAGAACTCGACTTACTAATAAAGTGGTTGGGGCGTCAATCTTCAGAACAAGTAAAGAGACTTAAATCTGTTTACATTTATAACTTTAAAGCAGGCCTTGATGCTGCCTGGGAACGTCTAGAACAAGACTATGGGAGCCCCAAAGTCATTGAATCTGCCTTATTCCAGAGACTAAACGACTTTCCTAAGATCTCTGTTAAGGACAATCATAAGCTTAGAGTTAGGTGACCTCCTTCATGAACTTGAAATTGCTAAGTTAGATCCTAGTTTACCAGGTCTTAGCTATTTAGACACTGCTCAGGGCGTAAATCCTATTGTAGCAAAGTTGCCTAGTTATCTTCAGGGAAAGTGGACTAGTGTAGGATCAAAGTATAAGTATGAACATCATGTTTCCTTCCCTCCTTTTTTTTATTTTGCAGAGTTCGTGCAGAAGGTTGCAAGATCCAAGAATGACCCAAGCTTCTTCTATCCAGATACAACCACCATTCCTTTAACTACTTCAAGGGATATTGCCACCAACAGTAAATTTAAGAATTTAAGGCATCCTATTGCCGTGAGGAAGACCGTGATAGCATCCAATGTCTTGGCTACAGACATTAAGGCAAGCAATCTTAATCAACAGTGTCCTATTCATAATGCGCCACATTGTCTCTCCAAATGTCGTGCATTCAAGGTCAAGCCTATTGAAGAACGCAAGTCATTTCTCAAAGAGCATAATATCTGTTTCAAGTGTTGTGCATCCTCCGATCATTTAGCTAGAGACTGTAAGATTGCCATCAGATGTTCCCTGTGTAACAGTGCCAAACATGTGGACGCTCTTCATTCAGACCTGTTCAAAAGGAAACCTTCACCTGGCAGCAACCCCAAGACTACATCAGATGATGGCGGGGAGAGAACTGAGCAACATGCCAACCCTATAACCACAAGGTGTACAGAGGTATGTGGAGAAGGGCTTCATAGCAAATCTTGTAGCAAGATATGTCTTGTAAACGTTTTTCCTGAAGGATGTTCACAAAATTCCATAAAAATGTATGCCATACTCGATGATCAGAGCAATCGCTCATTGGCCAGTACGGAATTCTTTGACCTATTCAACATTCATGGAGAGACCTGGTCCTATACCTTGCAGACATGTGCAGGAAAGATCAATACTTCTGGAAGAAGAGCCCATGGCTTCATAGTGGCATCAGAATATGAGGACATAGAGTTTCCTCTTCCAACTCTAATCGAATGTGATCAGCTACCGAACAATAGAGAAGAAATCCCCACACCAGAGGTTGCACGTCATCACCCTCATTTGAGCCACATTGCTGACTACATTCCACCTCTTTACAAGGATGTTAAGATTTTGATTCTACTAGGGAGAGACATTCCTAGAGTTCATAAAATAAGAGAGTTATGTAACGGTCCAGATGATGCTCCTCAGGCCCAGAAACTTGATCTTGGTTGGGTGATAATAGGAGAAGTCTGTTTAGATCAATCTCACAAGCTCTTGGACGTAGCTTCCTACAAAACTAATGTTGCCTATCGGTCGATGAAATGTCCATTGCACTATTATGTGAAGGAAAGACTTGATTTTAAAAACGAAGTTCCATATCAAGCACTCCAAGGTATAAACTGCAAGCTCACTTCTCAGAAGGACCTTGGTGATTCAGTGTACCAGACTACTTGTGATGACAACAAGATTGCCCCTTCAGTCGAAGACAAGAAGTTCATCAAGATTATGGATGAAGAGTTCTTCAAGGACAATTCCAACAGTTGGGTAGATCCATTACCCTTCTGAGTACCAAGGCTTACTCTCCCTAACAATCGACAACAAGCTTTAACCAGATTTGCTGCACTTAAGAAAACTCTCTGTAACAAACCTGAGATGCAAGAGCACTTTATAGCATTTATGCAGAGGATTTTAGATAACCTTCACGCTGAGCCAGCACCAGACCTTATAGAAGGTGAAGAATGCTGGTACCTTCCATCCTTTGCAGTCTACCATCCTCGTAAACCGGGGCAAATCAGAATAGTCTTTGACTCAAGCGCTCAGTTCCAGGGAACCTCTTTAAATAACGTTCTTCTAACTGGTCCAAATCTAACAAACAACCTTGTAGGAGTGTTGATGCGGTTCAGGAAGGAACCAATTGCCGTGACAGCTGACGTCCAACAGATGTTCCACTGTTTCATAGTCAAAGAGGACCACAGAAATTATCTCCGGTTCTTGTGGCACCGCAACAATGACGTTAATGATCAGGTGATAGATTATCGCATGAGAGTCCATGTCTTTGGAAATAGTCCATCTCCTGCCGTGGCAACTTATGGACTGAGAAGAACAGCGCAGGAAGGTGAAAAGGAATTCGGATCTGACACCAGGC
The DNA here is from genome assembly GCF_905171765.1 of Bufo bufo. NCBI lineage: Eukaryota > Metazoa > Chordata > Amphibia > Anura > Bufonidae > Bufo > Bufo bufo. The sequence continues at coordinate 324,116,701 of NC_053391.1, forward strand.
AATTTATTGAGAGAGATTTTTTTGTAGAAGATGGCCTAAAATCCTTTTCAACACCTGAAGAAGCCGTCAATCTGATAAAAAGAACTCAACAGCTCCTGTTGACTGCTAACTTAAGGCTTCATAAGATTGCATCTAATAGCAGTGAAGTAATGAGGTCTTTCAATCCAGAAGATCATGCTAAGGATTTGAAGGATTTGGACTTGGGAGTAGATGCCCTACCCACTCAAAGGAGTCTCGGTCTTCTCTGGAATATAACTTCAGATACATTCACCTTTCAGGTCTCTGACGTCAAGAAGCCATTTACCAGACGAGGAGTCCTGTCAACTGTTAATAGCCTTTACGATCCCCTAGGCTTTGTGACTCCAGTTACCGTCCAAGGGAGATCCATACTTCGCCAGCTTACTGAGAGAGTAACAGATTGGGATGCCCCTCTGCCAGTAGACCTACTGCCTAAATGGGAGAAATGGAGAAACTCCATGAAAGTACTGGAAGAACTTAATATCCCGCGCTGCTATTCATCCACTTCAATTTCAAGAAGTCTGAGGAAAGAGATTCATATCTTTTGTGATGCATCTACCGAGGCTATAGCGGCTGTGGCTTATCTCAAGATCATAGATCCCTCCGGGAGATCCTATGTCGGTTTTCTACTAGGAAGAGCCAAGTTAGCTCCAAAACCTGCTCACACTATTCCAAGATTAGAATTGTGTGGCGCAACCCTAGCTGTCGAAGTCGCAGAATTCCTGCAAAATGAAATGGATGCTGAAATTGATCAGGTTAAGTACTACACTGACAGCAAAGTCGTACTTGGCTACATATGCAACAGTGTAAGGAGGTTCTATGTGTATGTGGCTAACAGGGTAGAACGAATAAGGAAAATCAGTAGACCTGAACAATGGAACTATGTCCCGACTGGTTTGAATCCCGCAGATATTGCTACGAGGTCAGTGTCAGCAGTTGTCCTCACGCAAACCATTTGGTTTTCAGGACCCAAGTTTTTAACGGACCAGTCTTCTACAAACTCAAAAAAGAAGATATTGATTTCCACCTGGTGGATCCAGATACTGATCCAGAAATCCGCCCTGAAGTAATAACATTAAGTTCCAACATCTGTTCAAGAAGAAACTTGGAAGTGAGACGTTTTGAATGTTTCTCTTCTTGGAAAAGATTGGTGAAGACTATAACAAGATTGAGTCATATTGCGCAGACTTTCTGCAAGTCTAATCAGACATCGTCTTGTCATGGATGGCACACCTGCAAGGAGTTACCCAATGCGTTAGAGTATCAGAAGGCAGAGTTATTCGTCATACGTCTTGTGCAAGAAGAAGTCTTTGCAGAAGAGATTAAGTGCTTGAGAGGCAATAGACCAGTCTCAAAGAGTAGCCCACTATTCAAACTGAACCCAATAATCGACAATGAGGGCATGCTACGAGTCGGTGGACGACTAAATAAGTCAAACTTGCCAAGAAGAGAACAGAACCCCTTGATAGTACCAAGAAGCCACCATTTGGCAACCTTGATTATCCGGCATTACCACGAGAGAGTCAGACATCAAGGAAGACACTACACAGAAGGTGCAATCAGAGTTGCAGGGTTCTGGATAGTTGGAGTGAAAAGACAAATAGCCACGATCATTCACAACTGTGTCAAATGTCAGAAGTTAAGAGGTAGACAGCAGTATCAACAGATGGCTGACCTACCTGCAGACAGACTGAGTGAAGATACACCTTTTGCATTTGTCGGAATCAATATATTTGGACCATGGACAGTAATGGCTAGAAGAACTCGTGGTGGTCAAGTCAACAGCAAAAGATTGGCTGTAATGTTCACCTGCTTAAGTGTAAGAGCCGTACATATCGAAGTAATCGAGTCAATGGACACTTCGAGTTTTATCAATGCTCTAAGGAGATTTCTTGCTCTAAGAGGTCCCGTGAAGATGTTGAGTTCGGATTGTGGAACTAACTTCATTGGTGCTTGTAGAGAGTTACAGATAGACCAACAAGTTGGAAGTTATTTGAGTGATCAAGGCTGCGTGTGGAAATTCAACCCACCACACTCTTCACACATGGGCGGAGTATGGGAACGCATGATTGGGATGGCAAGCCGCATACTGGATTCAATGTTGCTTGATGTGAGTTCTTCACGCCTTACCCATGAAGTGCTCACCACATTTCTTGCTGAGGTTGCAGCAATAATCAACTCAAGACCGTTGACCACCGTATCTACAGACCCAGAATTTCTGACTATCTTAACTCCAGCTACATTATTGAGCCGGAAGATTGGACAGATTCCAGCGCCAAAGGGTATCTTCGATGAAAAGGACATATATAAACGTCAGTGGAGATACGCTCAATACCTTGCAGATTGTTTCTGGGACAGATGAAGGAAGGAATACCTAACACTTCTTCAAGGACGTAAAAAGTGGCAAACCCAGAAGCCTAACTTAAAGGAAGGGGACCTGGTCCTGTTAAAAGACCAGCAAGCTCACCGGATCCAGTGGCCAGTTGGACTTATTACAAAGGCCATTACTAGAGATGATGGAAGAGTCCGAAGTGTGGAAGTCAGGATCGTTAAGGATGGGGCATCAAAAACCTTCCTGAGACCAGTCACCGAGACAGTCCTAATTATGCCTGCATCCAAAAATTCAGATTCAACGTTATGTGAAGGAGTCATTTAAGACCTTTACTATAGCTAGCTTATAAACTTGAGAAGGTTAAATAGCATGTTACTGTATGCAATGTTAATAGTATGTTAAAAGAAAATAATGTAGTGTATAGTGGTATCTCACGATACCAGGCGGGGAGTGTGCTGCCACGCAGCTTTTACTGTCTAGCAGTTGTTATTACATGTTATGTTACTATATTATTTGGTATGATCCTTACACCCCTGCTGTTTCTGGCTAGTTGGTTGTTCCCACCCTCCATTTCCTGCTGTAACTCCATTTTGTATAGTTGTTATGAAGAGACTGCAAAGTGTGGGAGCTGTGTAACCTCATTAGAAATTAATCTGTGAAAAAGCCTCTATGTTTATATCCTTGCTACCTTGAAGCATAAAGAAGCATTGGAAAACACCTCTGGAGTCTTTATTCATTGAGTAAGCTATCTGTTAAAGTGATCATTCAACCTGCCGCACACATCCTTACAGACTGGGTCTACAAGAAGCTTGTCGCAGGTACATTTCTAATGAGGTTACACAGCTCCCACACTCTGCAGTCTCTTCATAACAACTATACAAAATGGAGTTACAGCAGGAAATGGAGGGTGGGAACAACCAACTAGCCAGAAACAGCAGGGGTGTAAGGATCATACCAAATAATATAGTAACATAACATGTAATAACAACTGCTAGACAGTAAAAGCTGCGTGGCAGCACAATGAGATGTTCTTCCCAGTACAGGTGAATGATTTAGGAAGAACTAAGAGGGCTAAATTAGATTTGCGCCATAAAAATAGTTATATTAGTAGGGATCTACTAAATCAAGTGGCCAATTCTAAAGTGATTCGATATCCAAATCCACAGGATAATTGGATACATGACTTGGATAATGATTCTGATGATCATAATATCATTGCAAAATGTATATTAACCATTTCTATTGCAGCAAAATCGGCTACTCATTTATTCCTGCTGCTTGATGAACCCAGATATCCCATGTACATTGGCAACGATATTTTACATCGTTTTGCCATCCATGTGGATATAGTCAATTCCACATTGTGGACAAGATTAAAAGGAAATCCTGATGGTTTTATGGATGAACATGAAGCACTCAAGTCGTCCCAGATACTGCCTTTTGCAGTCAGTGTATTAGTGCCACGAGATATAACAATGCCTCCATGTACTAGTAATTTCCTGTTACCCATTCAGGTATCAAAAGGCCAAAAATTAAAGAATTGTGATGCATTTATATGCCTATCAAACGGAATGCAACAATTAGGTATTTCAGTAAATCATACCCCTATGGTGAATTTACAAACCTTTAAAACTCAAATAATTGTGAATAATGGTATGCTAAATGAAGTCCATTTGTCTAAAGACACTATCATTGGTAGGGCATTAGATTCAGATTATTATACGTTTGGGTTTCAGAATGTAATTATTGGCCTAAAACCTGAATCGTATCTAACAGAAGAACAATTGGTTGAACAAACATTTTATTCTTCTCCTGAAGGATTGTTCACCATTAGTTCAGTATATCCTTTTAATCTTGAATAAGGTACCTGCAAGGTAGAGGAATCCTCCCTTACCTTTAATCATACAATCAATGAGCAGGAAGCCCAGGAATATCATGAGTTTGCTGAAAAAGCAGGTAAGTCAAATCATGACCTCACTGACAGGTTGGAGTAAACCTATGAAATAGGTCAACCTGAAGTTTTCCCAGGGTTTATGGAAATGGTCCAGCAACAAATCTCATTAGCTGTTGGTTGCTCCAATGACCCAGAGCAACAACAACTAAAGGAAGTTCTCTTAGAATTCAAGGATATCTTTGCTAAAGATTCTTTTGATTGTGGTCTGACTGACATACACATTGCCAGGATTCAGACTGATCCTGAGGCACCTCCCGTTTATATCAAGCAATATCGTCTTCCACTAGCTTGTTACAACTCGCTAGCGGAAATAATTTGAAATCTCAAAGAGAGAGGTATTATAAGACCAGTGCACAGTTCTTATAATAATCCTATTCTTGGAATTCTTAAACCGAATGGTCAATGGCGTTTATGTGCTGATCTTTGTCAGCTAAATAAACGTGTATATATGTCCGGCTGGCCCGTGCCATATATAGACCAATGCTTGGTACAAATGCAAGGCGCTAGGATCTTTACCACCTTAGATTGCGCTCAGGGATATTGGACCATCAAAGTGAGTCCTGAAGACCAATACAAATTGGCCTTTACTTTTGGTAAAGAACAGTTTGCCTGGACTAGACTACCGTTTGGGTACATAAATTCAGGTCATGAATTTGCGGTGTTTTTACATAAGGCTATGCCTGATGCCACAGAAAGAGGAAACTTAACTTATGTAGCTGACATTTTGATGAAAAGTACTTCATTTGACCAGCATATCCAAGAAATTAGGCATGTACTGAATCAGTTGAGAGAGGCAGGTGTGAAAATTTCTTTACAGAAAGCCCAGTGGTGTCGAACCAAGGTAAATTTCATTGGACATGAGGTTACCTGTGAAGGCCTGAATCCCCAGAAGAAAAAGGTGGAGGCTGTGATGAAATCTAAAACGCCCACCAATATCAGTGAACTAAGATCATTCCTGGGAATGATGAATTACTTCCGTAAATTCATTGATAACTATGCTGAGATTAGTAAACCGTTGCTGACATTGTTAAAGAAAGGTATACCCTGGACATGGGGGGAGGATCAGGAACAAGCTATGTCTGAGCTTAAAAGGAGACTCACCTAAGCCCCATGTCTAGCTTATCCAGAGGGGGGTAAACCCTTTTATCTGGAAACTGGTTTTACGAATCTTAGTATTAGTGCTGTCCTATGCCAAAAACAGGATAAATTGCATAAAGTTATAGCTTATGCAAGTAAATCCCTGTCACCAGTAGAAATAAAGTTTAGCGACTGTGAAAAAGCTTTACTAGACACAGTCTGGGCACTTCAAAACTTTAGAAGTTTTGTACAGGGTGAGAAAATCATTGTTAAAACGGCCCATCAACCCCTACAATATCTACAGAGTGATAAAATTAGGGATGGTAACTTGTCTAACAGCAGGATCACTGCTTGGACCTTGTCTTTACAAGGATGGCCGTTGGAAGTTCGGTATAAGCAAAATAAAAAGTGTCCAGTAGCCCAAGGACTTGCAGAACTGCATGATTGCGCAGCTCATTCTCATACAGAAGAGCTGATAGATGATTTTCTAGAGGAACAAAAATCTTCCCCTTACAAAGTGTATGACGAAGACTATTGCTCTCTACTCCCCTGTGCGTACATAGATGGTTGTGCTTACCACACCACTGTAGGGGACGAAAGAAAACTAGTGGCAGGAATTGGTATTACTTGGATAGATGAGTGCCCGAGTATTTCGATAGGTTACAGTAGTGGTGCTAAGAGTAGCCAGGTAGCCGAATTAGCAGCTGTCTACCAAACTGTTAAAATTGCTATAGAGCACAAATTATGTGCGGAACAGTTTTGTAGAATATATGCCCACATGGAAGAGGAATCACATGTTACGGTCCAATAACAAACCAGTGAAACACGCCAAGTTGTTTTGTGCCATAGATGAGCTGGTCCGACATAATGATCTAACCATTTATTGGAAAAAGACTAAAGGTTATTCCAAAACCCAAAATAAAGATAAAGAGGGTAATGACCTAGCTGATAAACTAGCCAAATAAGGAGCCATAGATGGTGATCATGTGAATATAGATCATTTACTAGAGATGATTCCCATTGACGCTATCACTAGACAACAGGCCAAAACTGAAAATAGTGTAGTTCAATGGAGCCAAGAATCTTCTAGTGAGGATCTGATCAAAAGCCAGAAGGAAGATCTTATATTGGGAATCTTCTATAAACATATTGAGGATCCTAATAATAATCCCATATCGGAGGATAATTATACCCAAAAAGAAGACCTCCGATTACTTATGAAATCCAAATCCCATTTTAGTATTCAGGATGGGTTATTAATGAGAACCTCTAAAAATGGTATTCAGCAGTGGGTAGCTCCTACTACATTTAGAGGTTTAATGTTACAGCATGCCCATGATGCACATACAGCTGGTCATCGTGGAGAAGAGATTACATATGAGTCACTATGTGATTATGCCTACTGGCCTCATATGTTAAAGGATGTCCAGAGTTATTGTCAAGGTTGTTTGGTATGTGCGCAATTTCAACCTCAAGGTCCTAAACATCGTGCTCCACTTCAGAAGAAAGGTTTTTCATTACCCTGGTCTGACATCCAAATCTATTTTATTGGTCCTGTTACCCGGTCATCCCGAGGGAATAAATACATGTTGACCGTCACTTGTCTGTTTATAAAATGGGTAGAGTGTCTACCGGCCCGCAATAACACAGCCGAGACCTGTGCATTTTTGTTGATTAACCATGTATTTTCCAGATTTGGGTTACCGTTGAGGATTGAGTCAGACCGTGGATCCCACTTTGTAAGTGAGGTAATGGCGAAGATGTGGAAGATGTTGGGTGTGAAGAGAAAATTACACATTGCCTATCGTCCAGCATCTAGCGGATCCGTTGAGCGCTATAACCAGTCTATTGTCAACATCCTTAAGAAATATGTTAAGGAGTCGGGTAAATACTGGGATATAAGGTTACCATTAGTGCTCATGGCCATTAGAGCTACTCCAAGCACGGCTACCCAGATGTCAACTTTTGAGCTGATGACGGGGAGAAGAATGGTACTTCCTCAACATCTGTTGTATCGCACATCAGATCATAACCTGATCAATGCAGCCACGACACATCAGTATGTGGAGGACCTTCGTAAGTATCTTCAACACGCTTTTGCTTTCGTGCAGAAGAATCTTGAGAAAGCCTCCGTAAGTAACAAAACTTATTATGACTTGAAAACTACCAAAAAGGAATATGAGGTAGGAGATAGAGTGTATCTCTATAACTTTGCCCTGGATCAGGTAAAAGAAAGAAAATTTCTCCCATCATGGAAAAGGTCCGTATGATGTAATTGATAAAATATCACCTGTAGTTTATAAGGTGAAAATTAATACCAAAGATGGTTTCATCGAGAAATGGGTACATGTAAATCAATTGCGAGTATGTCATCCGAGATCACAACTGAGAATCATACAAGGTGATGCTGATTGCTGAATAAGAGAATGAATAAGGATTGCGTTAATCTGATTTCTCTCAGTTTACAGATGTTCCGATTTTGGTGTTTACTTGCAAAGCATTTTACATAGCAATGCTAGGGAAACTGTATATCTCAAAAGATTAAAGAATATGTTTTATACTTTCATTTTCTTTTATAGAAAAAGGACGGGCGGAACCAGACATGATTCCTGGCAACGAAGATGATAACAAAGATACAGATCTCGCGCGGATGGTGTTGATCCGAGAGGTCCAATTGAAGACGGAACTAATCATCAACCCGAATCTACAGCCGTGTTTCAGATGTCCCAGGATTGTGAATGATGGTAAAGAAGATTTTACTTCAAGAATCTTTGCGAAATTGGATCCAAGGACATTCATTGGATGAAGATACCGGATATCACCATTTTAGCTTGAGAAAGGAACCAAATTGGTACATTATGCATGGGAACAAAGTCACAGCAATAATGGCATGATTGGTGCCAAGTTTTACATTTTCTTACATGCTAAAACCATTGGACACAGGATCTCTGTCATAATATACTTTTCCAGGATTGACTTTATGATGCGACAAAAGACTCGGATAAAATATATTGATGAACATGAAAATTCTTCCTTCCTTCTCCCAGTTAGGTCTTAAGGGGATCCTTGCCTAACGTGGGAAGAAGGGGGGGGGGGGGGGGATTTGTCAGAACTATTGGGTATAAACAAAGTCCATAAGTATAAGGCCTGTATAAGATGTATGGACATGAACCTAAAGAACAACCATTTTGTCTTATTTTAAAAGTGCAGGGTGAGTTCAGGATTATTAACCAAGGATGAACAATATGTACCAAAGTGTTTACCCAAGTCTGTTTTTGTGAGAAGGAGGTTTCACAAGGTCTAATGAAAAGTATAAGACAATGTATTAGAAATGTGCTGAGTTTTGATGATTTTCAGTGAATAGAAAGTATAATTTTTCTTTGGGGTTTTATATTAATCAATGTATGAGTGGATTTTGATTTTTATATCATCAATTTAAATATGTGTGCTGTATATATAAGAGTGTGGTCCTTATAGATATATTCAGTTTTAAGGTTAGAATGAGGTACAAATTCCTATGTCATTTTTTGAATCTCTCCCAGAGTAAAGCACAAGTTAATGATCTCTTTCCTTAAGGTTTCTTGAATGGAGAAATGTGGACACAGGTGATCATAAACAAACCCTGTCTTTTCCCCAAAACAATGACCTAAGAATGGTCATGTGTATCTTGATTTAATTAGGTCTGGAGATTAAGGGATGAACGAGGTGTTTGACTAAATACAAAAGTCATTGTCTATTCAAGATCTCCTCAAGGTTTTGTCTGAAGCCTTAGTTAAAATTTATTGCTAGTAAATGAATAAGGGAATATATAGAAAACATAAATAAGTGCCTCGACTTTTGTATGGAGTACTAGTGCCATCTAGTGTTAGAGTAACATAAAGGTTTAGGGTGTATTTTCCCTAGGGAGGTTCTATTAATTATAAAGTGAGGTCACTAGTTAATGATAAAACTTGGCCAAGCCCTTTCTAAGATAGGATAAAAAGATGGTATGGGCTGACAGAAAGGATCTCTCTAACCATCTTTAGAGAAGTATCATCAAGGGACGATCATCAAGGGACGATCATCAAGGGAAAAGACCAGATCTATCTGTATAGATAAAAGATAAACCAGATTTGGGTTTAATCAGACATTTGTCGGCTGAGAGAAATCAAGTATTAAATTGATTTAAAATATAATTGAGGGGTATCATTATAAGAAGGCATAATTGTGTATATATATATTCTCAATTATTTTTGACTTTCTCACTATTTTGCATATCATTGATTGAATTTCAATTGTCACCAATTTTATTATATATTATTTTGTACTAAAAACTGTATTAATAAATTACATATATATTTTGTCTGTAACTGGGTTTTGTCTTCAATTCAACGCAGATCACGAGTTTGTTTTAGCTTGATATTTATGATAATAAATTAGAATCTCCTTCATTACAGATTTTAATTTATTCACATAAATAATATAGACTGTCAATCGGAGACAGCATAAATATACCGACAGGACTCATTTTCCTTTCAGTGGGCCACTCAGTCTATCAAACACTTGGGTGTTCGTATCCCAGCAAATCTCTCTCTCCTTTTTAAATTGAATTACCAACCCATGATTAGATCTATAGAAGCAGACCTTCAAAAATAGCCACCACTTTACATATCATGGTTTGGCAAAATCAATGCCATCAAGATGGACATTTTGCCTCGTTTTTTATATACATTTCAAACAATTCCCTGTGGTGTACCCCTCAATTACTTCAGCCGACTCAAAAGTCTAATATCACGCTTCATCTGGCAAAACTCCAGGGCTAGACTTAACTACAATTTACTGACACGACCTAAAAACACAGGGGGAACAGGCCTACCTAATCTCCTCACATACTACAGAGCCACGATCATGACCTGTATCTTAGACCTACATCACAACTGCTCCTCAAAATTATGGGTGGAAATTGAACACAAATTAACCCCTCATCTGGCGAAAGGTATATTTTGGCTGCCGCGGAATGTCATGAACCAATTGCCTCACTCACAATCAGACTTACTTCTATTTTCGCTAGCTAGAACGTGGAACAGATTCGCCACAAAACTCCACCTTGCAAATTTGCCAGGCCCCCTCACTACCCTAACTGATCATCCAAATTTACCATCAGGCCTCAAACAAATACCAGCCCTCAGACCTAAGAGTGAGCTCTCAATATGTTTGAAAGACATATGCAATCAAAAGGGTATACTACCCTTGAGCAACCTCTCACACATTATCACCTCTGCCCCGGGACAGTGGTTTCTTTATCTACAACTTCACAGTTTTGTCAATTCCCTGATACCTGGATTACAGTCATGCCCTCCGCTAACAGACTTTGAGAAAATGTGTGTTGCGAACATTTCACCTAGACACGTTATTTCTATGGGATATGCCATGCTAAACACCGAGGAGCCTGGAGTTACCGCCGCTGACACCTCCCGCACCAAACTTAAATTCATGATTGATTGGGAAGCGGAATTGGGATGCACGTTTACCGTTGAGCAGTGGAAGAGGTCCTTACTTTTTTCACATGCTCTGACGGTCTCCTGCAACCTACAAGAACTTAATTATAAGGTACTCACCAGATGGTATAGGACCCCGGTTAAATTACATCAGTTCTATCTTTCAGTATCAGACACGTGCTGGAGATGTTCTTCAGATGTGGGTACAATGTCTCACATTTGGTGGGACTGTCCGGGAGTTGCCCCCCTCTGGTGTGAAGTCTTCTCTCTCCATAATCACATTTACAGATCTAATACATAAGCATCTTCTGCTATAGCTCTTTTGTCAATTTTCCCTGACCGAATCTCCCAAGTCAAAAAGGGCTCATTAAGATTGTTTGTCCTGGCCATGAAACAAATTCCCCGCTGATGGAGAACGACCGAGAGTTTACAGAGAATCCATTGGGTCACGGCGCTTGATCTCCTGGTTCACATGGAGGAATTGGGCGCTACTGACCGTAATATACTTCCGGCCTTTCTGCGGGTTTGGGAACCTTGGTATCAGTTTCGCTCCTCAACAGCATTCTCGGGTTGGTTAACTACCGGCAATGTATCGTCCGGTGCCTTGTAATAATACCTGGTTGAAGCTCTAGCTTTTTCCCGCCCCCCCTTTTTTCCCTTTGTTCTTGTCTGTCCACTCTCACCCCCACTGCCCTTTTTCCTTTTTTCCTCTCAAGTATATTCTTGGTCTCTAAGTTTTTATACAGTGACAATATCAGCCTTGAGTCCACTAATGATGTTTTTTCCCGAAATCTGGTCTAATTATTGTTACATGCTTTGTAATTTGTTACTCCTCATACATGTCGAAGTTGTCATTCTCATGAAGCATTCTTTCGATTTATGCTACTACGTATCTTATATCTTAATAAAAAGATATTGAACCATAAAAAATTATATGCAAGGGCCTGCATGTTAGCTAACCCTGTAAAACATTATATGCGAAGGACATACAGTACAGACCAAAAGTTTGGACACACCTTTTCATTCAAAGAGTTTTCTTTATTTTCATGACTATGAAAATTGTAGATTCACACTGAAGGCATCAAAACTATGAATTAACTAGAGATGGGACAGGGGATTCGTCGAATCCACGAATCCCTCGAATCTTGCTGGATTCGTGGGATTCGTGGACTCGAATCCAGACGTAATTTGCCTGAAACGAATCCGACGAATCCGGTGGGAGGGACTGGGAGGCGGAGCTGGGGGCCGGTGCGTTCACTGTGCTCCGGCCCCTCCGCTCCAGTAGTTATATAATGTATAATTGTGATTAATAATCATGCTGCCCCCTCTGTGTGTAGTATTACATTCAATAAATCTTACTTACAGCCGGCTACTGCTATCGTAACAGGACGGCCGGGCAGACGAGCGGCAGCGTCACTGACTGACGTCACCTGCTTGCGCCGCTTCATTCATAAAGCAGGCGGCTCAGGCAGGTGACGTCAGTCAGTGACGCTGCCGCTCGTCTGCCCGGCCGGCCTGTTACGATAGCAGTAGCCGGCTGTAAGTAAGATTTATTGAATGTAATACTACACACAGAGGGGGCAGCATGATTATTAATCACAATTATACATTATATAACTACTGGAGCGGCAATGGGGGGGTCTGTGGATGGCACTGTTATAGGATGGGGGGTGGGTCTGTGGATGGCACTGTTATAGGGTGGGGGGGTCTGTGGATGGCACTGTTATAGGATGGGGGGGTCTGTGGATGGCACTGTTATAGGATGGGGGGGGGGGGTCTGTGGATGGCACTGTTATAGGATGGGGGGGTGTCTGTGGATGGCACTGTTATGGGGTGGGGGGGGTCTGTGGATGGCACTGTTATGGGGTGGGGGGGTCTGTGGATGGCACTGTTATGGGGTGGGGGGGTCTGTGGATGGCACTGTTATGGGGTGGGGGGGGGTCTGTGGATGGCACTGTTATGGGGTGGGGGGGGTCTGTGGATGGCACTGTTATGGGGTGTGGATGGCACTGTTATGGGGTGTGGATGGCACTGTTATAGGATGGGGGGTCTGTGGATGGCACTGTTATGGGGTGGGGGGGGTCTGTGGATGGCACTGTTATGGGGTGGGGGGGTCTGTGGATGGCACTGTTATGGGGTGGGGGGGTCTGTGGATGGCACTGTTATGGGGTGGGGGGGGGGTCTGTGGATGGCACTGTTATGGGGTGGGGGGGTCTGTGGATGGCACTGTTATGGGGTGGGGGGGTCTGTGGATGGCATTGTTATGGGGTGGGGGGGTCTGTGGATGGCACTGTTATGGGATGGGGTGGTCTGTGGATGGCACTGTTATGGGGTGGGTCTGTGGATGGCACTGTTATGGGGTGGGGGGGGTCTGTGGATGGCACTGTTATGGGGTGGGGGGGGTCTGTGGATGGCACTGTTATGGAGTGGGGGGGGTCTGTGAATGCCAGGGGGAGAGGTGAGAGGCACTATGATACTACTGGCACATTGGGGGGAGGCACTATGATACTACTGGCACATTGGGGGGAGGCACTATGATACGGGCACATTATGGGGGGAGATGGCACTATGATACGGGCACATTATGGGGGGAGGTGGCACTATGATACGGGCACATTGGGGGGGAGATGGCACTATGATACCGGCACATGGGGGGAGGAGAGAGGCACTCCGCACTTGATACTGGCACATGATTAGGGGGGCATCTATGAGGACACTTACTGGCACATTATTGGGTGGCACTGTGAGGGCATCTACTGAGGCCACAAAGAAGGGGTATTTTATATGGGGGGCTCTGTGTGGTACTAGTATTATCAGGGGTATTATCTGTTTCTGCAGTATAGTATTGGGGAGCACAGCGGCACAGTATTGGGGGTGTTAGGATGATTTGTCCAGAAGATGGGAGGATGATGGAAAAGTAGTAAACTAAGATTTATTTTTTTTGTCAAAATGCAGAGACGAAAACTGGTGTCTGGTCTGAAGGTCTGAAAGGAGAAGATGAGGAAAGAGAGCATCTACATCAAAGGAGACGTCACTGGATGTAAGAGTTATGAGGCTGAATTACCCTGTATGTTCTGTAGTGATAGGAGCAGGGGTCATTGCGGTCATATAGGGTGCGACCGTGACTGGGAGGTGGAGGTTCAGACAAACTGACGCGGTCTTACTTTGTTTCTTACACCGTGCGTTCACACAATTATGTACAGGATTCGTAGGATTCGAGATTCGAAAGATTCAATATATTCGAGAACCTTTTCGGATTCGGATTCGAAAAAATTTGGATTCGTCCCACCTCTAGAATTAACACATGTGGAATTATATACATAACAAATAAGTGTGAAACAACTGAAAATATGTCATATTCTAGGTTCTTTGAAGTAGTCACCTTTTGCTTTGATTACTGCTTTGCACACTCTTGGCATTCTCTTGATGAGCTTCAAGAGGTAGTCCCCTGAAATGGTTTTCACTTCACAGGTGTGCCCTGTCAGGTTTAATAAGTGGGATTTCTTGCCTTATAAATGGGGTTGGGACCATCAGTTGCGTTGAGGAGAAGTCAGGTGGATACACAGCTGATAGTCCTACTGAATAGACTGTTAGAATTTGTATTATGGCAAGAAAAAAGCAGCTAAGTAAAAAAAAACGAGTGGCCATCATTACTTTAAGAAATGAAGGTTAGTCAGTCAGCCGAAAAATTGGGAAAACTTTGAAAGTAAGGGCTATTTGACCATGAAGGAGAGTGATGGGGTGCTGCGCCAGATGACCTGGCCTCCACAGTCACCGGACCTGAACCCAATCGAGATGGTTTCGGGTGAGCTGGACCGCAGAGTGAAGGCAAAAGGGCCAACAAGTGCTAAGCATCTCTGGGAACTCCTTCAAGACTTTTGGAAGACCATTTCAGGGGACTACCTCTTGGAGCTCATCAAGAGAATGCCAAGAGTGTGCAAAGCAGTAATCAAAGCAAAAGGTGGCTACTTTGAAGAACCTAGAATATGACATATTTTCAGTTGTTTCACACTTGTTTGTTATGTATATAATTCCACATGTGTTAATTCATAGTTTTGATGCCTTCATAGTCATGAAAATAAAGAAAACTCTTTGAATGAGAAGGTGTGTCCAAACTTTTGGTCTGTACTGTATATGCGAGGGCATTATATGTGACAAATAAGCATATTGATATGATGGAAGAGGAGGATGAGAAAAGGAAGATTCAACCATATACCCTTGTTTGTGGTTGAAGGGGTGCATGGGAATACAGTGTATTCAGTGCATTATAAACAACACATTTATAGTGCCTTTATGTTCAGCCGCTTTACTCTGGTGGGGTCGAGAAGTCGTGGTTAATCCAGGCCTTGTTCATTTTTATAAGAGTCAAACTGTCAGCATTTTCAGTTGAAAGGCGGATACGCTTATCTTTTATAATGCCACCAGTAGAACTAAATACCCACTCAGACAAAACGCTGGCGGCAGGGCAGGCCAGCATCTACAAGGCGTAGAGCGCCAGTTTGTGCCACGTGTCCAGCTTGGACACCCAGTAGTTGTAAGGCACTGAGGGATCATTGAGGACGCTGACACTGTCTGCTATGCTCTCCTTCACCATCTTCCCAAATTTTTCCCTCCTTGTGACACTAGGCCGCGCTTCAGGGTAAAGGTGCTGGCGGGGTGTCATAAAACTGTCCCAGGCTTTGGAGAATGTTGCCCTTGTCTCCCCTCCTCAGTTGGCCAATAAACTATAGACTCTGCCGCCAGCGTTGTCAGATGGAAATTTTTAGAGCAATTTTTCAACAAGGATGTTCTGGTATTGCACCGTTTTGCTTGTCCTCTCCACCAGAGGAATGAGAGATGAGAAGTTCTCTTTGTAGCGGGGGGCGAGAAGGGTGAACAACCAGTAATCCGTGTTGTCTAAAATGCGTATAACGCGCAGGTCGCAGGAAAGGCAGCCTAACATGAAGTCAGCCATGTGTGGCAGAGTACCAACAGGCAAGACTTCGCTGTCGTAATCAGGAGGATCACTCTCAATCTCCTCATCCTCTTCCTCCTATTTTGCCCACCCACGCTGAACAGATTGAATTAAACTTCCATGGGTACTACCCTCTGTAGCGGAGGCAACCGTCTCCTCCTCCTCCTCTTCATCATCCAATTCGTGCTGAGAAGACGAACTGAGGGTGGTCTAGCTATCACCCTGTGTAATGTCTTCCCCCATTTTCACCTCTTCCACATGCAAAGCGTCGTCCTTAATTGTGAGCAGAAAGCGTTTGAGTAGACCCAGAAGTTGGATGGTTACACTGATAATAACGTTATCGCCGCTCACCATCTGTGTTGATTTTTCAAAGTTTCTTAAAACCTCACAGAGGTCAGACATCCATGCCCACTCCTCACTTATGAATAGCAGAAGCTGACTGGAAAGGCGACGACCATGTTGCAGCTGGTATTCCACTAGTGCCCTCTGCTGCTCACAAAGCCTGGCCAACATGTGGAACGTCGAGTTCCAGTGCGTGCACACATCGCACAACAGCTTGTGAGCTGGCAATTTCAAGCACTGCTGCAGCATTGACAGACCGGCTGAAGCTGTTGGTGACTTGTGGAAATGTGCACACATGCGGCGCACCTTCACCAGTAGCTCAGGCAAATTGGGGTAGGTTTTGAGAAACCGCTGAACCACAGGGTTGAACACGTGGGCTAGGCATAGGATGTGTCTAAGCTTGCCGAGCTCCAAAGCCGACACCAAGTTACGGCCATTATCAGACACAATCATGCCTGGTTCTAGGTTGAGTAGCGAGAGCCACAGCTCAGTCTGGTCTCTTATCCTCTGCCACAGCTCTGCGGCGGTGTGATGTTTGTCCTCTAAGCATATCAGCTTCAGAACGGCCTGTTGCCGCTTCCCCACTGTAGTTCTACACTGCTTCCAGCTACCGACTGATGATTGACTGGTGCTGCACGCGGATAATTCGGAGGTGGAAGTGGAGAAGGAAGCGGAGAAGGAGAAGTGGGGGTTGGAGCCACTAACGTAGGTGCTGGCAGAAACCCTGATCGACATAGGGCCCGTAATTCTTGACGTCAGTAGCACGTGTGCCATCCCAGGGTACGACTCGCTGCTGGCCTCCACAACGTTCACCCAGTGTGCGTCAGGGAAATGTAGCGACCCTGGCCGAATGCACTTGTCCATGTGTCCGTGCAGGGCCGATCCTACACGGGGTGCAGTGGGTGCCCCGCACCCCAGCGCTGTCACCCGAAAGGCGCCGAGCGCAGGGCCGGACTGGCCTGCCGGGATAGCGGGAAATTTCCCGGTGGGCCGGCAAGCCTGAGTGCCGCAAGGCCGCGGCCCTGGTGACAAGTGGGGGCGGCCGCGGCCGGCGGCAGGGCAGAGCAGGAGATGAGCGCCTCCATTGCGGAAGCGCTCATCTCCATAGTCATCTGTATTGCCGTCCTCAGGACGGCAATACAGATGCCTGTGCTGCGGCAGAGGAGGGAGAGGTGTGTCCCCTCCTGTTCCTCTGATAGGCTGCCGGCTTAGTGCTGGCAGCCTATCAGAGGCCGGTGCAGGCGGCGCGATGACGTCATCGCGTCGCCTGAGCCGTATAGCGAGGGACACAGACGGAAGAGGCGGCCTGCATCGCATCGCATTGCTGGAGGTAAGTATAAGTGTATTATTTTTTTAAATTTTTTTATATAGGTACAATACTGGGCTGGCACATGATAAGGGGGGCTACTGGGCTGGCACATAAGGGGGGCTACTGGGCTGGCACATAAGGGGGGACTACTGGGCTGGGCTGGCACATGATAAGGGGGGCTACTGGGCTGGCACATGATAAGGGGGGACTACTGGGCTGGCACATGATAAGGGGGGCTACTGGGCTGGCACATAAGGGGGGCTCCTGGGCTGGCACATAAGGGGGGACTACTGGGCTGGCACATGATAAGGGGGGCTACTGGGCTGGCACATGATAAGGGGGGACTACTGGGCTGGCACATGATAAGGGGGGCTACTGGGCTGGCACATAAGGGGGGCTACTGGGCTGGCACATAAGGGGGGACTACTGGGCTGGGCTGGCACATGATAAGGGGGGCTACTGGGCTGGCACATGATAAGGGGGGACTACTGGGCTGGCACATGATAAGGGGGGACTACTGGGCTGGCACATGATAAGGGGGCACTGGCACTGGGGTGCTACTGGCACATGATATGGGGGCACTCTGGCTACTGGCACATGATATGGGGGCACTCTGGCTACTGGCACATGATAATGGGGGGGATCTGGCTACTGGCACATGATATGGGGGGGGGGGGGGGCTCTGGCTACTGGCACATGATAAGGGGGGGGGGGCTCTGGCTACTGGCACATGATATGGGGGGCTACTGGCACATGACAAGGGGGGCTACTGGCACATGATAAGGGGGCTACTGGCACATGATAAGGGGGTCTACTGGCACATGATAAGGGGGGCTACTGGCACATAGGGGGGCTACTGGCACATAAGGGGGGCTACTGGCACATGATATGGGGGGCTCTGGCTACTGGCACATGATATGGGGGGGCTCTGGCTACTGGCACATGACATTTATTTTGACTTGTCAAAGCCGTTGACTAAGTTATTGTCAAAGCAAATTGGTGGGGCTGAAGTTGGGGGCTGAAGTTGTTGCCATAGAAACATTGTAAAGGGGAGGAGTTAGTAAGATAACCACGCCCATGTGGGGGCGCCAGAAATATTTCTGCACCCAGGCGCCTGTGACCCTAGGATCGGCCCTGTGTCCGTGGTTAAGTGGACCTTCCCAGTAACTGTGTTGGTCAGGGCACGTGTGATGTTACGGGACACAAGTTGGTGTAAGGTGGGCACGGCACACCGTGAAAAATAGTGGCGGCTGGAGACTGCATAACGAGGGACGGCCGCCGACATCAGGCTGTGGAAGGCCCCAGTGTCCACAAGCCTAAATGGCAACATTTCCAGGGACACTAATTTGGAAAGTTGCTCAATTAGTGCTATGGCCTGTGGGTGGGTGGCTGGGTATTTGCGATTGCGTTCAATTGCCTGGGGTATGGACATTTGTATGCTGTGCTGGGACACGGAAGTGGATGTGGTCACTGATGGTGCTTGCGAAGGCCCAGGTGCAAGGCGGGATGCATCCGGGCCTGCGCCTTCGACAGGGGATTAGCCAGCACGTAACACAGGAGTAGAGGAGGCAGTGGTGTGACCCGCAGACATAGATTGTGGACCCAGGCGTTCGCTCCACTTATTACGGTGCTTGGAGGCCATGTGGCGGATTATGCTAGTGGTGGGGAGGTTGCTAGTGTTCACGCCCTGGCTCATTTTCGTATGGCACAGGTTGCAGACTACTAATCTTTTGTCGTCCGCACTTTCCTCAAAAAAGCGCCAGACTGCGAAATATCTACCCCTTGGCAAGGGAGATTTCAACAAGAGGTTGCTCCGTGGAAAAGTTGCGGGCCTGTGTGGTTTGGCCCACTTTCTCAGTTTTGCCACCCCACTGCCTCTTCCAGCCTGTTGCGGTGCTACAGATCCCTCCCCCTCTGTACTTCTGTCCTCGTTCGGCTTGCCTCCTTCCCAGGTTGGGTCAGTGACCTCATTGTCCACCACATCCTCTTCCACTTCCTCACTCTGATCATACTCCTGATTTGTTGACCTAACCACAACCTCAGTGATTGACAACTGTGTCTCATCCTCTTCATCAACCTCTTGAGACAGTAATTACGGTTGACTCATTGAAAACTGTGTCTCATCATCATCCACCTCATTAAACAATAATTGCCGTTCCCCGCCGTCATGTTCTTGTGACTGTGGATGTTCAAGAGGTTGGGAATCAGGGTACAAGAACTCATGTCCCTCTTCAAGCGTGCTTGGCGAGAATGCCAAATCAAGTAATGGCGATGAAAAGAGGTCCTCGGAATATCCAAGTGTTGGATCACTTGTTTGGCCAGACTGTAAATGGTGGGAGGAAGGAGGATCAGGGTGAGGATTGTGTTGACCAGACTCCTGGCTACTGAGACTGGACTTGGTGGAAGAAAGGGTGGTGCTTAACCGACTGTAAGAATTATCTGTTGCAATCCAACCGACCACCTGGTCGCACTGGTCTGACTTCAAAAGTGGTGTCCTGCACCGCCCTGCAAACTGGGACATGAAGCTAGGTATCTTGGATGATTGTTTTTTTTTGTGCTCTGGCAGCAGGCACTGTTTCTCTGCGCCCAGGGCCACGACCTCGGCGTGCACCATCAGCATCATGGCCATTTCCCCGTTGCTTACTGCTCACCTTCTTCATTTTAAATGTGATATATGCTTGAAAGTATGACACACGTATAGTAGCGTAGGATTTGAAAGTGTATGTGCAAAAAAATTTACAAAGGTATTTGTGATGAGGAAACGTTCGCAGTGTCTATGGAAAAAGTATACTGGATGTCTCTGATATTTTAGGGATGCGCACACTTTACGCAGGAGATGTGGCGCAGATAATTTAACTGTCCGCAGGGGACACCGTCTACAGAAAAAGTGCACTGGATGTCACTGATTTGTTAGGGATGCGCACACTTTAAAAAGGAAATGTGGCGCAGATAATTTAACTGTCCGCAGCAGACACCGTCTATAGAAAAAGTGCACTGGACGTCACTGATATTTTAGGGATGCACACACTTTAAACAGGAGATGTGGCGCGGATAATTTAACTGTCCGCAGGGGACACCGTCTACAGAAAAAGTGCACTGGATGTCACTGATTTGTTAGGGATGCGCACACTTTAAAAAGGAAATGTGGCGCAGATAATTTAACTGTCCGCAGCAGACACCGTCTATAGAAAAAGTGCACTGGACGTCACTGATATTTTAGGGATGCACACACTTTAAACAGGAGATGTGGCGCGGATAATTTAACTGTCCGCAGGGGACACCGTCTACAGAAAAAGTGCACTGGATGTCACTGATTTGTTAGGGATGCGCACACTTTAAAAAGGAAATGTGGCGCAGATAATTTAACTGTCCGCAGCAGACACCGTCTATAGAAAAAGTGCACTGGACGTCACTGATATTTTAGGGATGCACACACTTTAAACGGGAGATGTGGCGCGGATAACTTAACTGTCCGCAGGGGACACCGTCTACGGAAAAAGAGCACTGGATGTCACTGATATTTTAGGGATGCGCACACTTTAAACAGGAGATGTGGCACAGATAATTTAGCTGTCCGCAGCGGACACCGTCTATGGAAAAAGGGCACTGGATGTCACTGATATTTTAGGGATGCTCACACTTAAAACAGGAGATGTGGCGCGGATAATTTAACTGTCCGCAACGGACGTCGTCTATGGAAAAAGTGCACTGGCTGTCACTGATATTTTAGGGATGCGCACATTTTAAATAGAAGATGTGGCACAGATAATTTAGCTGTCCGCAGGGGTCACCGTCTACGTAAAAAGTGCACTGGATGTCACTGATATTTTAGGGATGCGCACACTGTAAACAGGAGACGTGGAGCGGAAAATAACTGTCCGCAGCGGACACCTTCTACGGAAAAAGTGCACTGGATGTCACTGATATTTTAGGGATGCGCACAATTTACACAGGAGATGTAGAGCGAAAAATTTAACTGTCCGCAGCGGCCTATTGCACGGTATTTTTCGCAGGATGCGCTAAAAATATATATTGTTGCTGTCACACACAATAGTCCTTAAAAGGACTTTTGGGTCTCTGAAAAAATTATTGTATAAAAATCTTCCTATTACACTCTCTACACTGTCTGTCCCTTACTATGCAGAGCTCTCCCTAACACTGAGCAATTTAGCGCAGGTTGCGCTACAAACATATATTGCTGCTGTCACACACAATAGTCCTTACAAGGACTTTTGGGTCTATGAAATGTTTTTGTAGAAAAATTAAATTCAATTACACTCCCTACACTAGTCTCTGTCCCTTCCAATGCTCAGCTCTCCATGAGAATGAGCCGATTACGTGTGACGGCCAGCCAATCACTGTAATGCCAGTAGCCAACATGGCTACTGGCATTACAGTGAGTGCAGTACTTACCTGCATATTTATTGGCTGCTTAGCGGGGAGGAGACTCGAGCATTGCGCTCGAGCACATGCGGTACTCGGACGAGTACCGCCATGTGCCGAGCATAGCGATGCTCGAGCCAAACTGGTTTTTGACCGAGCATGCTCGCTCAACACGAGTAGTGACAGCCGAATTGTCTCCATTCGACAGAGGGATTACTTCTGGCTCTCCACCTTGTTGGACCCTTGATACCAGTCCAAAATGGGGGCCTTTTTTATACCCACTAAGAGGGAGGACAAACTGAACTACTACAGAGACATCCTATGTGGTCAGTTGGCCGCTGCCTATCTGTGTCATCGTCCATCCTCTCGCAGGTCTGACCAGAGGGACCTCTGCACTGACATTTCACTGCCATGGCTGCTGGGGAGGGGTGGGGTGGCAGGAGCAGTACCAGCTCCATCAGCAGCAGCCTGAGTCTACAGTCGCTGATGGGTAGCTTTCTTCACCCACATAGTGAAGAAACTACTCACCAGCAGCAGGTAGACCTGGAGCAGGACCTGAACTAGAAGGTGGTGGCATACTTGTACAGCACCCTGCCAACCAACATTGAATATCTGCTGGACTACTGGGCATCCAAACTGGATTTGTGGTTGCAACTAGCAGAGTTTGCCCTGGAAAAGCTGTCCTGCCCGACTAGTAGTGTGGCATCAGAGCAGGTGTTTAGTGCGGCGGGGGCCATAGTTACCCCAAGGAGAACTTTCCTGTCCACCCAAAATGTGAAGAGACTAACTTTTGTCAAGATGAATCAGGCGTGGATCAGCCAGGATTTCCACCCACCAGTGCCTTATGCATCTGATTAGATCATCCATGCCGCCTCACCCAAACCTTGAAAAAAGAGACTGGTTTCTTCTGGCTACCTGCCTCAGCTACTACTGTGATGCTGCCACCCGCCTGATGCCACTCATCTGATGCCAAGTGATCCTTCTTTCGCCCAACTTCGTCAGCGGGGACTGGTATTGCCACCCACCGCCCCACTCTGTCACCAGGTCACTTTGTGGTCTCTGCTGCTGCTGCCATCTCCACACTATGTCACCTTCCCACTCTGTGTTCTCCTGATGCTGCTGCTGCCATCTCCACACTATGTCACCTTGCCAGTCTGTGGTATTCTGATGCTGCTGCTACCATCTCCACACTATGTCACCTTGCCTCTCTCTGGTATCCTGAAGCTGCTGCTGCTGCCATCTCCACACTATGTCACTCTGTGGTTTCCTCCTGATGCTGTTGCTGCCATCTCCACACTATGTCACCTTGCCCCTCTGTGGTATCCTGATGCTGTTGCTGCCCTCTCCACACTATGTCACCTTGCCACTATGATATCCTAATGCTGCTGCTGTCATCTCCACACTATGTCACCTTACCACTCTGTGGTATCCTCCTGATGCTGCTGCCATATCCACACTATGTCACCTTGCCACTCTGTGGTATCCTGATGCTGCTGCTGCCATCTCCACGATATGTCAACTTGCCACTCTGTGGTATCCTCCTGATGCTGCTGCTGTCGCCACCTACAAACTTGTTCATTGTGGCACTCTGTGGCCTCCTCCTGATGCCGCTGCTGCCGTCACCTCCAGACTCTGTCATTGGGTACTCTGTGGTCTCCTCATGCTGCTGCCACCTCCACACTCTATCATTGTGCCACTCAGTGGCCTCCTCATACTGCCGCCACCTCCAGACTCTGTAATTGTGCCACTCGGTGGCCTCCTCATACTGCTGCCACCTCCAGACTCTACCATTGTGCCACTCGGTGGCCTTATCCTGATGCTGCAAACTCCAGACTGTGTCGTTGTGCCACTCTTTGGCCTCCTCATACTGCTTCCACCTCCAGACCCTGTCATTGGGCCACTCTGTGGTCTCCTCATGCTGCTTCCACCTCACTACTATGTCATAGGTCCACTCTGTGGACTTCTCATGCTGCTCCAACCCTCCTCACTTCATGACTGGTCCACTATTTTGGCTTTTGGCCTGGCTGACATAATCATTTATTTGCCCTTTCTTCTGATCTGTCAGAAGGAAGGAAAAATGAGACACACAACGGATCCTGTCTGTGTAGCAGCTGTAAGGCCTGTATGGTCCCATCAGAATTGGCTTATGATTTGGTAGCCAAAAGCAGGAGTGGGTACAAAACACAGAAGACATGCAAATATTCCATTCACGTGTCATCTCTGTTTTAGATCCACTCCTGTTTTTTTGGGTATTTACAATACTGATGGCTTATTAAGCAAATGCTGACCGAGTGAAGGCGCATGCTCCATAGACAGGATCCATTTTTTGTGAGTTATTGTACTGACGGTACAGAGGAAGGGCAAATTAATCAGTGACGTCAACATAAATTTACTGCTGACACCCTCTCCACTCTGTGAGGGGGGCTCTACTTGTATAAGCGTTTAATAGAACAGGTTCTGTAGACATCTATTGGGAATCAGCTGATGAGGGTGTAAAAGGACTGCGCTTCTTGACGCTAACATCGACTTGTAAGGCTGAGTTGATACTTCACTTATTTGGGCAGTCACGGGGCCAAAACTGACCAAATAACTGAAGTATGCAGTGATTCTAAGTGCGACGCCTGTCATCTGCATGTCATACGAACTCACAGTATTATTTCACTGCCAAAGCAGACTCCCCATTCGTGTTACTGCAAGGCACAGTGTTTTACACCACTATAAAGGCTCTCTGTAGCCAGGAAATAGACGTTTTTTTTAATGTAATTCGCCGCAAATTTATTCGGATCTAACCAAACTTTTGCCCAAAAATTTGGCGAACCGGCGAATCAAATTTTTTAAAAATTCGCTCATCTCTACTTGAGATATTTCTTCCACACAAGCATACATAGATCTTTATTGCAAGGATCTTCTGTTGGAAGTTGGAACACCAACGAGAACCTTGGGCTATGATAACAACATTGTTGATCTTAAAAAAGGGCAAATGAAGCAATGCTTTTTTTTCTACTTTGGAGTGCTGCCTTCAGTTCCTTTAAAATGAGTAATGTGTGTCTAGAGCACGGGTGTCCCGCCAGACCTCGTCATGTGGCCCGCGCAGCGAGCGAGCTGGCGGCGGCTGGGCACAGGGAGATGAGCGCTTCCATTGTGGAAGCGCTCATCTCCAGTCATCTGTATCACCGTCCTCAGGACAGCGATACAGATGCCTGCCTGTGCTGCGGTAGGGGAGGGAGAGGCGTGTCCCTTTCCCTTCCTCTGATAGGCTGCCGGCCTAGTGCCTGCAGCCTATCAGAGGCCGGCGCAGGCGGAGCGATGACGTCATCGCGCTGCCTGAGCCATACAGCGTGGGACACAGGCCAGAAGAGGCCTGCATCGCATCACTGACATGGAGGTAAGTATGTGTTTTTTTTTATTTTTTTATTATGTACATTACTTTTACTGGCGGGGGCTGTTATTACTGGCAAAGGGGGGCTGTTTGTTATTACTGGCAAAGGGGGGGCTGTTATTACTGGCAAAGGGGGGGCTGTTATTACTGGCAAAGGGGGCTGTTATTACTGACACAGAGGGGCTCTTATTACTGGGGGCTGTTATTACTGGCACAGAGGGGCTCTTATTACTGGGTGCTGTTATTACTGGCACAGAGGGGCTCTTATTACTGGGGGCTGTTATTACTGATACAGAGGGGCTCTTATTACTGGGGGCTGTTATTACTGGCACAGAGGGGCTCTTATTACTGGGGGCTGTTATTACTGGCACAGAGGGGCTCTTATTACTGGGGGCTGTTATTACTGGCACAGAGGGGCTCTTATTACTGGGGGCTGTTATTACTGGCACAGAGGGGCTCTTATTACTGGGGGCTGTTATTACTGGCACAGAGGGGCTGTTATTACTGGGGGCTATTATTACTGACACAGAGGGGCTCTTATTACTGGGGGCTGTTATTACTGGCACAGAGGGGCTGTTATTACTGGGGGCTGTTATTACTAACACAGAGGGGCTGTTATTACTGGGGGCTGTTATTACTGGCACAGAGGGGCTCTTATTACTGGGGGCTGTTATTACTGGCACAGAGGGGCTGTTATTACTGGGGGCTGTTATTACTGGGGGCTGTTATTACTGGCACAGAGAGGCTCTTATTACTGGGGGCTGTTATTACTGGCACAGAGGGGCTGTTATTACTAGGGGCTGTTATTACTGACACAGAGGGGCTCTTATTACTGGGGGCTGTTATTACTGGCACAGAGGGGCTCTTATTACTGGGGGCTGTTATTACTGGCACAGAGGGGCTGTTATTACTGGGGGCTGTTATTACTGACACAGAGGGGCTCTTATTACTGGGGGCTGTTATTACTGGCACAGAGGGGCTGTTATTACTGGGGGCTGTTATTACTGGCACAGAGGGGCTGTTATTACTGGGGGCTGTTATTACTGGGGGCTGTTATTACTGGCACAGAGGGGCTGTTATTACTGGGGGCTGTTATTACTGGCACAGAGGGGCTGTTATTACTAGGGGCTGTTATTACTGACACAGAGGGGCTGTTATTACTGGGGGCTGTTATTACTAACACAGAGGGGCTGTTATTACTGGGGGCTGTTATTACTGGCACAGAGGGGCTCTTATTACTGGGGGCTGTTATTACTGGAACAGAGGGGCTGTTATTACTGGGGGCTGTTATTACTGGGGGCTGTTATTACTGGCACAGAGGGGCTCTTATTACTGGGGGCTGTTATTACTGGCACAGAGGGGCTGTTATTACTAGGGGCTGTTATTACTGACACAGAGGGGCTGTTATTACTGGGGGCTGTTATTACTAACACAGAGGGGCTGTTATTACTGGGGGCTGTTATTACTGGCACAGAGGGGCTCTTATTACTGGGGGCTGTTATTACTGGCACAGAGGGGCTGTTATTACTGGGGGCTGTTATTACTGGGGGCTGTTATTACTGGCACAGAGGGGCTCTTATTACTGGGGGCTGTTATTACTGGCACAGAGGGGCTGTTATTACTAGGGCTGTTATTACTGACACAGAGGGGCTCTTATTACTGGGGGCTGTTATTACTGGCACAGAGGGGCTCTTATTACTGGGGGCTGTTATTACTGGCACAGAGGGGCTCTTATTACCGGGGGCTGTTATTACTGTGGGCTGTTATTACTGGGGGCTGCTATTACTGGCACAGGGGGGCTGCTATTACTGGCATAGGGGGCTATTATTACTGGCACTGGGGGGGCATTATGGTGGGCTTTATTACTTCCCCATGGTATGACCCTCTAGTAGCAGCACCAGCCTCTCCCTGCTCTGCTATCCCTCTGCACCTTCTCCAAATACTTATTATGAAATCTTTCTCATTAGGATAAAACACCTCATCAGCTCCACCGAGCCCCCGGCCAAAGTGTGGAAGTGGCGTCCGAGATCCCCAAGGGCCAAGCCAAGTAACTGTAAGTTTTCCGGCCCTTTGAGGGTGACCAAACTGCTGATGCGGCCCCCGATGAATTTGAGTTTGACACCCCTGAGGATACTAGCTAAATATGTAATAGGAAAAGTTTGATCATAAATCCAATCAAGCTAGCTGTCTTTGATGTGCCAGCGCTCGGTCATTTTATATGTTGAGCAAAACTGGACCACAATGCAATATTTATCCTAGAAGCCACCTTTTCATTGTTATAATGTAGTATGGATACATGTGCTTTGGACAGATTGAGGAATTATTGTACTGTAATTCCAAGGATAGCAAGAAACACATATGCTGGATTTTCCATGGTCCAGGAAACTTCATTTATCATAACGTTGGTCTGATTAATATCACCAGTCTAAAAAATTTATGTGGAGAATGGTGTCCAGCAGTAGAATGGTTTAATGAATCTAGCTAGGTATCCAGTGACTTTGACAAGTTCAAATGGGATTGAAGAGTGATTGCCTAACAACAATCACTTGCCTCTACTGCTCTGCCCTAAAACTCAGAATAGCTTGATTAGTCAAGCCATAAAGTGCACCTTCAGTTTGGATGCACTACTGCTTTGTGACAATCACTCCAGTTGTCAGAAAGCTTAAAGTAAATGTCCACCCTTGAATGAAATTTTTGTATAAGTGAGTTTACAATTCTGTGCTGATTTAGTAATTTATATTTTTAGTGACCATCAATCCTTTTTTCTATTACAGATCTCCAAATGACCTCCATACATAGACGTATATTTAGTACATAATTTTCCTGCTATCTAAAACCACCACCGGGCTAGGCAAAGGTGCATCATTTTATACAATGACCTACAGTATATAATTAAACAATATTCAGTAGATTCCTAACCTGCAGTTTACAGACAGCATGTCTATTCACATAGGGACACTGAGCATTGACCGCTATTAACATATATTTCAAAAATTCTGCATTTTGGATCTAAAAATTATGTGATTGAAATGATTATAAATGTGAAAATTCACTTTAAAGATGACCTCCACTCATAAATAGAATAGTTAAAATGCTTTATTAAAGGTATATTCTGGTTTTAGCATTTTAATGATTTAAGTTGACCAATTTTGTACTATATTTTCTGGACTAATTTATTCACAGGAATGATTACCACCTTCATTGTTACTTCCAGTGTAGAAAAGTTCCTGTTAATGCGATAGACACAGAAGTTGACATACAGGGAGTGCAGAATTATTAGGCAAGTTGTATTTTTGAGGATTAATTTTATTATTGAACAACAACCATGTTCTCAATGAACCCAAAAAACTCATTAATATCAAAGCTGAATATTTTTGGAAGTAGTTTTTAGTTTGTTTTTAGTTTTAGCTATTTTAGGGGGATATCTGTGTGTGCAGGTGACTATTGCTGTGCATAATTATTAGGCAACTTAACAAAAACAAATATATACCCATTTCAATTATTTATTTTTACCAGTGAAACCAATATAACATCTCAACATTCACAAATATACACTTCTGACATTCAAAAACAAAGCAAAAACAAATCAGTGACCAATATAGCCACCTTTCTTTGCAAGGACACTCAAAAGCCTGCCATCCATGGATTCTGTCAGTGTTTTGATCTGTTCACAATCAACATTGCGTGCAGCAGCAACCACAGCCTCCCAGACACTGTTCAGAGAGGTGTACTGTTTTCCCTCCTTGTAAATCTCACATTTGATGATGGACCACAGGTTCTCAATGGGGTTCAGATCAGGTGAACAAGGAGGCCATGTCATTAGATTTTCTTCTTTTATACCCTTTCTTGCCAGCCACGCTGTGGAGTACTTGGACGCGTGTGATGGAGCATTGTCCTGCATGAAAATCATGTTTTTCTTGAAGGATGCAGACTTCTTCCTGTACCACTGCTTGAAGAAGGTGTCTTCCAGAAACTGGCAGTAGGACTGGGAGTTGAGCTTGACTCCATCCTCAACCTGAAAAGGCCCCACAAGCTCATCTTTGATGATACCAGCCCAAACCAGTACTCCACCTCCACCTTGCTGGCGTCTGAGTCGGACTGGAGCTCTCTGCCCTTTACCAATCCAGCCACGGGCCCATCCATCTGGCCCATCAAGACTCACTCTCATTTCATCAGTCCATAAAACCTTAGAAAAATCAGTCTTGAGATATTTCTTGGCCCAGTCTTGACGTTTCAGCTTGTGTGTCTTGTTCAGTGGTGGTCGTCTTTCAGCCTTTCTTACCTTGGCCATGTCTGTGAGTATTGCACACCTTGTGTTTTTGGGCACTCCAGTGATGTTGCAGTTCTGAAATATGGCCAAACTGGTGGCAAGTGGCATCTTGGCAGCTGCACGCTTGACTTTTCTCAGTTCATGGGCAGTTATTTTGCGCCTTGGTTTTTCCACACGCTTCTTGCGACCCTGTTGACTATTTTGAATGAAACGCTTGATTTTTCGATGATCACGCTTCAGAAGCTTTGCAATTTTAAGAGTGCTGCATCCCTCTGCAAGATATCTCACTATTTTTGACTTTTCTGATCCTGTCAAGTCCTTCTTTTGACCCATTTTGCCAAAGGAAAGGAAGTTGCCTAATAATTATGCACACCTAATATAGGGTGTTGATGTCATTAGACCACACCCCTTCTCATTACAGAGATGCACATCACCTAATATGCTTAATTGGTAGTAGGCTTTCGAGCCTATACAGCTTGGAGTAAGACAACATGCATAAAGAGGATGATGTGGTCAAAATACTCATTTGCCTAATAATTCTGCACTCCCTGTAATGTTAGAAGAGAGCTCTGGTATCTGTGTAGGGTGCAGGTGGGCTGGCATCAAATGAACATAAGCTGAGTTCACATGCTCTAACTGCCGCATGTGACTGAAACCCAGCTCACCCACGATGGACAAACACCAAATGATTTTAAAGGTAGTATCTCGCAAAATTCATACATATAGAACCTGAGTTCATCTTCGCCATTGAAATTAGTCCTTTCAATATTCATACTGTATATCAGAAGTTGATTAAGACCTCTTGGATACCTACTAGTCAACACAAAAATCAAAAATGATCCCCACCTCTGTATGGCCTAAACACCCTATCAATGCCACATATTCCTAATCCTGTCAGGTCAACACCGTGTACATCTCTATAGTGCATTGATCACATAGATGCATTAAGTCCATCTTTATTGGTGGCATCAGAAAGGTGTTTTCTGATATGAGTTTTTAATGTGTTTGTGGTATTTCCCACATATTGCACATTACAATAATGCAGTTTGCCAGATATATAATGTTGATGTATTGTAATTTATATAAGGCTACTTTCACACTAGCGTTTTTGCTGGATCCGGCAGAGTCCAGCAAAAATGCTTCCGTTACTGATAATACAACCATCTGTATCCGTTAGAGTGGATACGGATGTATTATCTTTAACATATTTTTAACATTGGCAAAACGGATCCAACATTAACGCCATTGAAAGTCAAAGGGGGACGGATCCGTTTTCTATTGTGGCAGATTGTGCCAGAGAAAACCGTTTTGAACCGCATCCCCACGACGGAAAGCAAACTACAACATGTTGCGGTTTGCTCTCCGGTCTGGGAATGCAACTAAATGGAACGGAATGCATTTGGAGCATTCCGTTCTGTTCAGTTCAGTTTTGTCCCCATTGACAATCAATGGGGACAAAACGAAAGCGTTTTTTTCCCCGGTATTGATCCCCTATGATGGAACTCAATACCGGAAAACTTTAACGCTAGTGTGAAAGTACCCTAACTCTATTTTATTTTCATCCACTATAATTGCTGATTTAAATGTCTAATTTTAATAAAGGAACAAAGTCTGCATTTCCATTTCCATTTATAGAATCCTGTAGTAGTCAACCATGTCTGTATATTCCGTTTAACATCTAAACATAAACTCGAGGATAATAATGTGCCCAAAATGGGAGCCTTTCTACTAATATCATGCAGTTTGTTATCTTGATACAACAAAGGAAGAAATTTATAGATGATACTTTTTATCTGGTTATATTGAGGACTGTATGCTGTCACAAATGTGATCCTGTTCACATTGTGTGTTTTATTGATGTTTCCTGTGTGAGCAATCAATTGCGTACGATCCAGTTGTATTTTATTAGTAATATTTTTCAACATATTATGGGAATAACCTCTTTTTTTGAACCCTTAATTAGAAAATTTTATGTCCAAAAAGAGATCTCTTTATTAGATTAGTGATGCATCCAGGGGCGTAACAAAAAAATTGTCTGGGCTCTAGAGCAAACTTTTGGATGGAAACCTGTGACCATGAAGTGTACTCTTATTAACATATATGGAACATATATAGTGCGCCAATTCTGCAAATACAGGTGCTACACATAGCAGAGTGATTTAAATATGATCCAGGGGTACTATGGGGGTCATTTACTATACTAAAATATGCCTAAATTAGACGTATTTCAGGTGCAGATTGCAGCGCAACTGTTAATTCTGCTGCTATCTGCGGCTTCACCCCGCTCACGCCTGCGCCTCTTCATAACTATGACGGATCCACCGCCAGCACAGGACCTTTATTACAACCGTTGTGCCCCTATGTCTCTGGAGTTAGAAAAATGGCAAATATAGATGGCTAAGGACAGATCACAGTAAAGGTCACACTTGCCATATAATAGCTTGCCTGGCATAACTATGTTAATGGCCGATCTGGTTTAACATTGCTGTCATTCTGTGTGAACAGCGGTATGTCTGACACTTTGTTATAGGCATGTGTACTGCAATATGGCTGTTACCAGCTGGCACTACTGTGTCCACATTATGTGCCTGTATGGGCAATGATTTATTGAAGGCACAATATCAGGAAGACATCTTCAGCCCAGGCAGGGGAAGAGAAGGAGACAGAGACAGTGCTCTCATGGCAGACCAAATGAGCTCTGCACAGAGTGTCATGCCACCACACAGCCTGGTCTGATTTAACAGTGAGGAGGATACAAGGGAGGGTGGTTAACACATGCAAGAGTTCCTGGGCGGCCCACTGTGCAAGCAGCCTATGGAGAATCTACCCAATAGGGCATATTGTCAGTCCAGCCCTCCTTCTCTTCCAGCCCAGCGCTGCTCAGTGACTGGGCCTTGGCGCTGATTCCTCCTGTACAATATGAAACAGAGTCAGTGTAGTAGGATATCAGCACTAGTGCCTAGTGTTATATGCATTATTGTATAATAGACAATTCAGTGTGTGAGGGAGGGGGGCTGAGCTGCGGGCCCCTTAATGCCACAGGCCCCATTGCTGCTGCTATGACTGCAATGACAGTAGTTTCACCACTGGATGCATGAACTGCAAGCGCAAAGTTGCTCCAATTAGAACATATTATCGAGATGAAGAAAAAAAAGTTTAAATGGGATTTAATGGACTACCAATTGAATGAAGTTTATACCTGGAGAAAATATAACCAGGTATACAGTCGTAGGCCTGCTCGAAGGGTCGAAAGTAGGACTGCGGAACTGGTTTATTAAGCATGAGCAACCAGGTAGAAATTAAATGATACAGGATCTAAGCAGCTACTCTGTGTTAAAGTACAGCTTGTAATTTATACATATAGGAGACCGGGAGTGGAATAGGAAGATTTCTAAACTTATATAGTATTTTGGGTAATACTGTCATCTTAATTATAGATAATCTTCCTACCCAAGATGCTTCATTTAAGATAGGCTTTTAAATCTGTCTCTATTTCTCTGAGCAAAGGAATATAGTTGAGAATAAATAGAGTACAAGTAGGAAAAGAAAGAGCTCTCCCGAAATAAGGTAAACCATCAGGAGGCCAAGAAAAGGGTTATTTTTTGTTTCAGGGTGGAGACCATATAATGTGTGATTTTGTTATGTTCAGTTGGTAATACAACATCTTCTAAAGGAGTGTTGAGATAGCCGGGAGAGAAGTGAGAAGGTGAGACATGCTGTAGTAAGTAAAACTTCATCTCATGTTCTGCGTTATCAATATTAAATCTGTTTATTTAAGAAGAGGTGCAAATAGATTCTGCAGTAGGTTCCATTATTAACGTGAACAGTAAAGGAGATAAGGGACATCCCTGGCGAGTGCCATTGGTTTTATCAATTATCCAAGAGGATTAGCCAGAAGTAAATATGCTGGCAGATGTGGAGGAGTATATTGCCATGATAGTTGTATGGGCTGCGCCAGTAATACCAAACTTGTTAAGAACTGTGATAAGGTAACCCCACTGGACCTGATCTAATGCCTTCTAAGACAGGAGCAGAGAAGGTGTTCAAATGCGCTCCAGAAAACGTAACATATCTAGACACCTATACGCACCATCCAGTGACGTTCTGCCTCTGACAAATCCCAGTTAATCCTGTTGAATTAAGGAGGGCAAAATATTAGACAGATGAGTAGTTAGGATTTTTGAATATAATTTTAGATCTGTATTCAGTAATGATATGGGGCGGAAACTCTCTGGTCTGTCTGGAGAATTCCCAGGTTTGGTTATGTGAGAATAGCTTCCCGCTGCATTTATTTTGGGAATGTTCCTGTCTGATGAACTGAATTAAAAGGAGGTAACAGATATGGGGCTAAAAGCACCCGATATTGTTTATTGGAATCATTAATGAGTCCATTTGGACCCAATGCTTTAGGTTACTTTCATACTAGCGTTTTGACTTTCCATTTGTGAGATTTGTTTAGGGCTCTCAAAAGCGGTCCAAAACGGATCAGTTTTGCCCTAATCCATTCTGAATGGGTAAGGATCCGCTCAGAATGCATCAGTTTGCCTCCGTTCCGTCTCCATTCCGCTCTGGAGGCCTATACCAAAACGCTGTCAGCAGCATTTTGCTGTCCGCTTGATGGATCCGGTTTTCCAGACGGATCCGTCATGGATATAGAAGACATAATACAACCAGATCCGTTTATGATGGATGCATGTGGTTGTATTATTGTAACGGAAGCGTTTTTGCAGATTCATGAAGGATCCGCAAAAAACGCTAGTGTGAAAGTAGCCTTATTCAGTTTCAATGTTCTGATGGCTAGTAATATCTCATTCAATGTAAATGGAGAAGAAAAGGTCTGCAATTTTTCCGGTGACACATTAGGTAGACTTACTGAGTCTAGAACAGTTTTCATTGGCGAATCGGATGATTAGGGAGTGGAGCAATCTCCTGCCAGAAGGGATTTATAATAATCCACCATGACATTTGAAGGGGTTAAAACTTTTTTTTACAGTAATTAATCG
Source organism: Bufo bufo (assembly GCF_905171765.1). Taxonomy (NCBI): domain Eukaryota; kingdom Metazoa; phylum Chordata; class Amphibia; order Anura; family Bufonidae; genus Bufo; species Bufo bufo. Next base: position 324,151,199 of record NC_053391.1, read on the forward strand.
CATACATGATTCTGGAGGTGTGAGAACCTTGTCTTACTTGAGAGGCTAGAAGGGCATTAGCCCTATTATTATGCCAGTAAAAACGGTTTTCGCATATTTATATAACTCTAGGTCATGTAGTTGTTGATTCAAAGATTTTAGCATATTGGCCCTTAAAGCGTTTATATGATAATGATAATCTCTTTCTAACAAAGCTAAAACCCGCCCTGTACCTCAAATGGATCCAGAGATCTCCTCATTCATTGCTCTTCCTGATTTATGTCAAGTTGACAGCTCAAGAGGAGTGTCTTTTCTGCTACATCTCTCTCCCTATAACAACTCAGGAGGCAGCTGAAGGTAGAAACTGAGCATGTGTGGCCATCTCAGTGAGCCAGAGAAAGAAAAACAATAATAATAAAAAAGAAAATAATGGCAAAGAAAATAATGAATAAAAAAAAACAGCAGATGGCGCTATAAAGATACATTTTATTGAATAACTTAGTGGCTATGCTAAATTTTTAATTACATACAATTACAAAAGTATTCAGATCCAGGAGCTGGTTTGAAAACTGTAGAATAGTTTTCATGGGACAACCCCTATAAGGGGCAGGAGGTAATTTAGTTTAGTAGTCTCAAATAAATAATTGTGTTGCAAAGATGCATTCTTAACTCCTTAACTTAGCTTCATTCTTATCTCTAGATAAAATATTAATACACTGCCCTTTAATATATGCTTTATGTGCAAACCACAGAGTGGTAGGCTGTATATTAGAAGAAACATTAAAGTGGAAATATTCGGAAATGGAATTCAATATTGAATCCTTGTACTTGGAGGAGTAGAGTACTGTTACATGATCCCACCAAGTAATACAATCTAGAGTATAGTGGAAGACAAAATGCATTGAAATAGTAAATGATTAGTTACAAAAATGTCTATATGAGAGTACATTTTGTGGGGGAAGGAAAAAAAAGGTTTAAGGGACAGAAGGTGCAGAGGAGTCAAGGGAAAGCCGCATAACTTTATTAATTTCTCCCATGATAAGAAATGAACACTGTTTATATTTATAAGGGCTCCTGCACAAGGCTGTGCCATGTTCTGTGGTCCTCAAATCACGAATCTGCAAAACACGGATACCGGCCGTGTGAATTCCGTATTTTGTGGAATGGAACAGCTGGCCCCTAATAGAACAGTCCTATCCTTGTCTGTAATACGAACAATAATAGGACATGTTCTATTTTTTTGCGGAACAGCAATGTGGACATACGGAAACGGAATGCACAAGTCATATTGGTTTTTTGTGGACCCATTGAAGTGAATAGTTCCCCATACAGGTAGCAAAAAAAAACAAAAAATGAATGGACATGGAAAAAAATACGTTTGTGTGCTTGAGCCCTTAGTCAAATAATAAACAAGAATTTCACTTGCTTCTTATTAGGTAAGCATATGGTCATGATGGTATATGGAATGTTGTTTATTGTGCAGATCAAAGTAATGGTCTAAAAGTGAGAATGCTAACGTGTGTTTCTGTGCTACAATATTACTACTCCATGCTTCTTATTGGCTGAGGATACTGTATAGCTAATGTTTAAATTGGAAAGCATCAGACTGTTTGAGGTGGAATTCTTGAACACATAGGAAGTCAGCAGGAAGTCACTTCGCCTCACTCCATAAAAAGGGGGTTTTAGATAAACAGCTGGCTTTAATTAATCATTTCATATACCCAAAATTTACTCATTATGTAGCCATTAAAAACTATAACTTGTCCTGCAAAAAATAAGACCTCATACAAGTAGATTGATGGAAAAAAACAAAAAAGTTCTAGCTCTTGGAATGCGATTTTTAAAAAATGCGCGTGATCACTAAGGGTTATTTAACCCTTTCACATTTAGAGATACAATCTCGCATAGCATAATGAGAGCTTAGTAAAAATCTGTCAACAACTGTTAGATGGTGTGGCGAAACCAACCTCGCCACTGGGTTTTGGAGGGGCCTGGCTACTAGCCTCTTGCCCCAGGATTATGGCCCATACTATCTTTGAAGGAGAAGACGGACCAGCCGCACAGCTTAAATCTGTGGAACTGTTTTGGGCAGGAAAGCCATGCTTGCGGCCGGCCAAATGTGACTTCCATGGAATTCGGGAACCCCTGCTTGGATCTGGGTGATTTTTGGATTTGTTGTTCACCCAGATCAGAGCTATCCATGGATGTATACATTATGGGGATATGTGGGGTTTTGGGGTGTTTTCTGTGTTTTGGGGAAAAATGTGTGTTTTCTGTCTGTGAGTGATTAAGTTATCCCATTACGTTTGGTAATTGTATTTTGTTGATTGCGTCTCAGACAATGCCAGTGTGTTAGTTAATTGCGTCTCAGACAATGCTCATTGTATTTTGTTGATTGCGTTACAGACAAAGGGAAGGGGATTTTGTGTACAATTGCTGGGAAGGTTTGAATACTGTAAATGCATGTGATTGGCTGTTTTTACAAAACCCTGTGGGTGGTAACCTTGTTGGAAGATGTGTATAAATCAATGCTTGTGTGTTCAAATAAAGAGAGTTCCTGTTTTTATACCTTCATGAAGTTTTGGCTCATGTTTGTGGAATGGGATAACTACACTCTTGGGGATTGCTATATCATAATACTCCCCTGAGTATAAGCTCTTGTAAGAGCTTGTTCCTGGTTCCTGTCTCTGCATTTAGGAGAGGTTCACCCACTGGAGCCTGGAGCCTTGTCGTAGGTCCAGGGTGGGTAGGAGATGGCGAGACCTCAACCAAGTTTCGGTGGTTCGTGGGGTCTGCAGCGCTGACGGTGTCAAGTGGAGTGCTTGGAGTCCTCTGGAAGCACTAGGAGCATCTATCGACGGAGGTACCCGGTCGGGGTGCTAGGCGTTCCGTTACATTGGTGGCAAGCAGTGGGATGGCGTCCTAGTGTGAGGAGAAGCAGCTCGGAGACACAGTTCGTGGAGTATATTGAGGGCAACGCTAGTATCCGTACAGCGCCCCTGGCTACAGCAATATGGATGCCGTTGGTTCCTGCACAGCATTCCATGAGGAAGATCACCCTGATTACAGGGATGCCGAGTGGAAAGGCGTATGGCACCAGGCCATGGAGGACATGCAGCGTCGGAGGGGTGAGAGTCTTCCCAGTGAGGAGCAGAGATTACGAATGTGATTGGCGCTGCGACTACCTCTACTGGGAGAGCAACCATTGACGGAATGGGTGTCAGAGCTTGAGACACTGGTATGGCAGGAAACCTGGCTGGTTGACGCTTACCAAGCACTATGGTGGGACACAGTACGACATTCTCCATGGATGGAGGAGTACACCAAGCCCGAAGGTGAGGAATATAATTGCCCTGGGTTATTGTGGGAGTCTTTTGAAGACATTGACTTTGGGAGCACAGAAGAGTCTAGATTTTGGGACATTACTGACTACAGGGGGGACTTGCACAATTGGCCTACAACTAGTGGGGTGAGGGCAGATCTGACCTTTCTGGTCCAAAGGGAGTGGGAGCTGGAGCAAGATTATCAACAGTTGTTTCGCTCCATTCAAGCCCAGCGCAAGATACAAGACAGTTGGATACCAGGCCCAGACCTGCAGCCCTAGCCCTGGCAAGTCACAGCTGAGGTATCACCTACTTCCTCACCAACTGTGGAGGTAGGGGACTTCATAGACTGGTACTGGGAGGAACCCCAGTCGGCAGGTGGAGATGGGACTGTAGTCACTGCACCGGCCCAACAGGGTGGCTGGGGAGGCGGCCCAGATCCCCAACTGCCACTGGGAGTCCAGGGGGAGGAGATGGTCGGTCCCTCACCCCTGCAACAACCAGCATCACGGGTAGTGGAGACAGTCGGTCTCACTCCCCAGCGGCAGTGTACTTTGAAGGGAGAGGAGACAACCGGTCTCCCTCCCCAACCACAGGGGGACAGCACCCCTAACTACGATGGTGCAGATGGGACCGCAGTCTCTGCACCAGGCCTACCGGGATGCTGGACGGCCAGTACGGATCCCCCACCAACCCTGCAGGAATGCCAGGAGGAGGAGGTAAATGATCCCTCCTCTCCACAGCTGATCCGCAACAAGGTCCTGGGGGCAGGATTCCCTGACCACATCACACCGGAAGAGCTGGCATCTGGGCAGAGCGCAGTCGGCCTCTGCCCTCGCCTATCCTCTTCTCCAGAGCCGGACTTCCCACAGGCTACCCCAGCGGAAGAGCTGGCATCTGGGCAGAGCGTAGTCGGCCTCTGCCCTCCCCTATCCTCTTCTCCAGAGCCAGACTTTCCACAGGCTACCCCAGCGGAAGAGCTGGCATCTGGGCAGAGTGCAGTCGGCCTCTGCCCTCCCCTATCCTCTTCTCCAGAGCCGGACTTCCCAAAGGCAACCCCAGCGGAAGAGCTGGCATCTGGGCAGAGCGCAGTCAACCTCTGCCCTCCCCTATCCTCTTCTCCAGAGCCGGACTTCCCACAGGCTACCCCAGCGGAAGAGCTGGCATCTGGGCAGAGCGCAGTCGGCCTCTGCCCATCAAGTACCTACAGCTCCAAGCTAGAGAACCACAAGGAAGCAAGAAGTCGCAGATGCCCACTCAACAGCTGGGGACATACAGAACAGAGCCAGGCCCCAAAATTCAACAGGTCCAGTATTGGGTTGTGGTTGGACTGCCAGAGTAACTCAGGTACTGACCGTGAGGTCAGGTATCTGGTTAGTCTTCCCTGGGAGGGGGAGATGTGTGGCGAAACCAACCTCGCCACTGGGTTTTGGAGGGGCCTGGCTACTAGCCTCTTGCCCCAGGATTATAGCCCATATTATCTTTGAAGGAGAAGACGGACCAGCCGCACAGCTTAAATCTGTGGAACTGTTTTGGGCAGGAAAGCCATGCTTGCGGCCGGCCAAATGTGACTTCCATGGAATTCGGGAACCCCTGCTTGGATCTGGGTGATTTTTGGATATGTTGTTCACCCAGATCAGAGCTATCCATGGATGTATACATTATGGGGATATGTGGGGTTTTGGGGTGTTTTCTGTGTTTTGGGGAAAAATGTGTGTTTTCTGTCTGTGAGTGATTAAGTTAGCCCATCACGTTTGGTAATTGTATTTTGTTGATTGCGTCTCAGACAATGCCAGTGTGTTAGTTAATTGCGTCTCAGACAATGCTCATTGTATTTTGTTGATTGCGTTACAGACAGAGGGAAGGGGATTTTGTGTACAATTGCTGGGAAGGTTTGAATACTGTAAATGCATGTGATTGGCTGTTTTTACAAAACCCTGTGGGTGGTAACCTTGTTGGAAGATGTGTATAAATCAATGCTTGTGTGTTCAAATAAAGAGAGTTCCTGTTTTTATACCTTCATGAAGTTTTGGCTCATGTTTGGGGAATGGGATAACTACACTCTTGGGGATTGCTATATCATAATACTCCCCTGAGTATAAGCTCTTGTAAGAGCTTGTTCCTGGTTCCTGTCTCTGCATTTAGGAGAGGTTCATCCACTGGAGCCTGGAGCCTTGTCGTAGGTCCAGGGTGGGTAGGAGACGGCGAGACCTCAACCAAGCTTCGGCGGTTCGTGGGGTCTGCAGCGCTGACGGTGTCAAGTGGAGTGCTTGGAGTCCTCTGGAAGCACTAGGAGCATTTATCGACGGAGGTACCCGGTCGGGGTGCTAAGCGCTCCGTTACAGATGGCAGGCAGAGTTCGGAAAGAAATTGGCAATTACTGGAAGTACCTTGGCATTCTGAAAGTCATACAATAAAGCACAATTTACAAAAATACAATACAAAAGGGTACAGACTGTAAATAGTAATAATTGAGAGTCAAGAAGGTGGCATCCACCTTGTGGGGAAGATGCATGAGAAGAGGTAAATGACCACATTAAAGCAGAAGAACATACGTGAGCCACACCTGGGCTCATAATAAAATATAGGTGAAACCCTAAAGGAAAATGTGTATAGAAACCACAGTGGAAATGCAGAACTCCAGAGAAGTAGCAATACTCTTAGCAAACTGATGTACTGAGGGTGTAGAGAAGGAGTTGGGATAAGAACAGTTCAGGTAATGTCCTTAGTTACCATTCCTCATGAAGGAGTGGAGATGATCTCAGCTTAATTGAACCATGATCAGAAGAAAGCTTGAAAGGGTTCCCGTTTTGGAGCAATAGCATTGCAGCATCCAGGGTGTTTTCCACATGTTTCTCCCCTCCTTAGAGATAAATTTCACAGGGAACCCACATTTATATGAAATTCGATAAGCACGGAGGAGTTTTGTAGATTTCCGCCAGTGCGCCAATCTAGTTGCGGAGAGGTCTGTGAACGTAGAAGTCTTGCAAAATGGCTTTTTGCAATATTTTGGCAGACATGCAATACTATCCCTAGGCAGGGATGGTGAAAGTGCCTTTGGCTTAGGAATTCAGTGTGCACAGCCTATTAGTAGATCAGCTTGAGGGGTGTCAGGAAGAATATACACAATAGTCCATTAAAAAGTCCAGTAGTTCTTCAGGTTTAATGGACTCAGGTATATTGTGGAATTGTTGTGGCTAGACCTGTCCTCTAGGTCTGCCACTTTTTAGACGTAGAGCATTAACCTCTTCCTTTAGAGTACTATTCAAGTCCACCAGCTCATTCTGAGCTACAGAAAATTCCACCATTTTAGATTCCACGTGGAATGTCTGTTCCCCCAAAGCAGTAAATTCTGCTTGTGTAGTACCAAAGACCTTTTGAAAATCAGACTGAAGTGACGTTCTCAAGTCTAAAAGCATGGCTTTCAAACAGTCCTCTATGACGGCATGACATGACACATGATGTAAAGGAGGAACCTTTGACAAGATAACCTGAGGTGAAATTACTAGTGCTGATACCGGGAAATAACCCGCACCCATGTGGCTAGTGACATTGTACAAATTCAGGTGATGATTGGATCCAGATTGATATGGAGCAGGCAGGTCTGTCGAGGAAGAAGCTGGAGCGTGCACCATACTCTGTGTCCTGCCATAGTCTGGCATTCTGCTGCACCATGTTGACAGGGCCGTCTTTAATATTGATTGGACCCTGGGCAAAAATTTACTTGGGCCCCCTGGATCCCGCCTTCCCACACCTTAGGCAAGCACGCCCTCCACCACAACACACACAAAAAAAATCCACACATCTGGTAGAGTACAGTGAATTACTGTAAATACTTCCAGTTCTGAAGACTCCAGCGGCTCAGGATCAGTGCTCTGGGCAGCTGGGCTCAGGCTGGAAGTGGGCACCACTCTGCAGGAAGGAGACCGGGGCTTGGCTCACCCTAGCGTTACAGTGCACCCCAGCACCACACAGTATGCAGTTTAGCACCCCACACTATACAGTACCCCACAGTATATAGTAGAGCAGTATAGCACCCCACACTATAAAGTACCCCACCGTATATAGTAGAGCAGTATAGCAGCCCACAGTATACAGCACCTCACAGTATACAACACCTCACTGTATACAGCACCCCAAACTATACACGATACAGCCCCCCACAATATACAGTACAGCAGTATAGCACTCCACACTATACCGCACCCACAGTATACAGTATACAGACCCCCACAGTATACAGTCAGCAGTATAGCCCCCCACTCTATACAGGCCCCCCCACTATACAGGCCCCCCACACTATACAAGCCCCCCCACACTATACAGCCCCCCCCCCACAGTATACAGGCCCCCACACAGTATACAGTCCCACACAGTATACAGCCCACCACACAGTATACAGCCCCCCCCCCCACAGTATACAGGCCCCCACAGTATACAGGCCCCCACACAGTATACAGCCCACCACACAGTGTACAGCCCCCCCACACAGTATACAGCCCCCCCCACAGTATACAGGCCCCCACACAGTATACAGGCCCCCACACAGTATACAGGCCCCCACACAGTATACAGCCCACCACACAGTATACAGCCCCCACAGTATACAGGCCCCCACACAGTATACAGCCCACCACACAGTATACAGCCCCCCCCCCACAGTATACAGGCCCTCACACAGTATACAGCCCCCCACACAGTATACAGCCCACCACACAGTATATAGCCCCCCCCCCACAGTATACAGGCCCCCACACAGTATACAGCCCACCACACAGTATACAGCCCACCACACAGTATACAGCCCCCACACAATATACAGGCCCCCCACAGTATACAGCCCACCACACAGTATACAGCCCCCACACAATATACAGGCCCCCCACAGTATACAGCCCACCACTATACAGTAGTTTACAGTATATTAACATAACAGCCCCTGTCACCTTTTTCTGATGTAATGTTCACACAAAAAAGCTCCACAGAACACTCCTGGTAGGACCTGTGATGACCTCATAGCCATGTGACCAGTAATTGCTAGGTTACTGGTCACATGGTGATGATGTCATTAAGGTCCTGATCACAACTTTAACACAGTACGATCATGATGCCTGGACTCAGTGCAGGCAGGCACGGCAGCACCCCTGTGTAGCTGACAGCTTGACACCCGGGGCAGTAGCTAGCAGGGCTCAAGAGGCAGCTGCCTTGGGCCCCCCAGGAGCAACTGGGCCCGGGGCAGCTGCCCCTTTTGCCCCTTGGTAAAGACGGCCCTGCATGTTGAGACTTAAGGGAGGGGAAAACATGGTAAAGTAAGCAGAGCAGTCCATCTTTTTTGGTTTTCTCCATCTCTAAACAACATTTGCTGTACCAGTAACTGCTCTGGGGGGGGGGGGGGGGGGGTGAGTGACCTTTAAGGGGCTGTTTAGTGTTGCAAAATAACCCAGGAGCAATGGAGCTCACATGAGTGTGCCAAACTCTATGAACTGCTGGCCATGCATCCCCCTGCTTCTATTCTTTTGCTTGGTGTATGTGTATAATACACTAATATACTATACATGTATGCACTGTCTAAAGTAATTGTGCAATGTAAATTGAGAGCAACACTGATGTTTTACTGAAATCTATTGACCAATAGTATTATCAAAGTTGGAAAATATCAGGGGGGTGAAAGACTTTGGGACCATGTGACTTAGGCCTCATGCACACGACCGTTGTGTTCCGTTCCGCAAAATGGGGTTCCGTTGTTCCGTGATCCGTTTCCGTTTTTGTTTCCGTGTGTCTTCCTTTATTTTTGGAGGATCACCAGACATAAAGGAAAGTAAAAAAAAGTCTAAGTCAAGTTTGCCATGCAAATGATAGGAAAAAAACGGACGCGGATGGCGATCTTGTGTGCCTCCGCGTTTTTTCACGGTCCCATTGACTTGAATGGGTCTGCAAACCGTTTTCCGTGAAAAAAACAGGACAGGTTATATTTTTTTGACGGACTGGAACCACGGATCACGGACGCGGATGACAAATGGTGCATTAGCCGAGTTTTCAACGGACCCATTGAAAAACGGAACAACGGACACGGAATAAAACAACGGTCGTGTGCATAAGGCCTAAAAGGGGTTATCCTATGAATACTACTCCTAACTTTTAATTTATAGGCTTGGACATCTCATCCAGCCTTATGTTTTCGTGGCAGTGCCAAGGCTCAGTGTCTTGGTGCTTTCGCAATGGAACTGATGAACACTGCTTATCACGTCCATATTCCCCCATGTGGGCTTTCATTTCCCGTGTACCACCACTGTTTTTCTGATAAGTATATCATTAGATGGATTCTTGTATATGCATGTTACATTTTTGATACTCATTCACATTTACTGCCAGGTGGTGGTACTGGATGCATCATGTACATGATTTTACCCACTAGTGTTTTTTTTTAAAACACGTGTGTAAACACGAATATGAACTTTGCCCCACAATAGCTCTTTTGTAGAACCCCCATTGTTCATATTATCACAGTGTTTTCCCAACCAGGATGCCTCCAACTGTTGCAAAACTACAACTCTCAGCATGCTCAGACAGTGTTTTACCACGCCCTTTGACCCGCCCCTTTTTTGTTGGCCACCTATATAATGATTGTTGCATGCAACATTTTACTTGACCAGCTATTTTAGATATTCTACGGCAGTCCTGTTACAATCCCCCCCAATGAGCCTTTCGACCAAATAATAAAAATATTTATAAAATCTCACCCATATGCTGCAAAAAAAATAAAAAATCTGCAATGTAAAATCGATAATAAAGATCAACTACAAAGATAAACATATTTCACATAAAAACTTACAGTAACTTGGCTTGGCCCTTGGGGATCTCGGACACCACTTCAACACTTGGGGGGGGGGGGGGGCTCGGCGGAGCTGATGTTGTGCTTTATCCTAATGAGAAAGATTTCATAATAAGGATTTGGAGAAGGGGCAGAGGGATAGCAGAGCAGGGAGAGGCTGGTTCTGCTACTAGGGGGTCATACCATGGGGGAGTAATAAAGCCCACCATAATGCCCCCCCAGTAGTAATAATTCTCCTTATAATGTGCAAAACATACCCCTTTGTAATGCCCCCAGTTGAGCTAATGTTCCCATAATGTGCCAATATAAAATACCCCTTCTCAGTGCCCCCATAGATGACCCTCATAGTGCTCCCCCCCTTCCCCATAGTACCCACCATAATGTGTCCCAGTATAAAATGCGCCTATACAGAGCCCTCCATATAAAATACCCCTTCTTTTTAGCCTCAGTAGATGCCCCTATAGTGCCACCCAATAATCTGCCAGTAATAAGTGCCCCAATAGATGCCCCCAATCATGTGCCAGTAAAATGCGCCCCCATAGATGCCCCCAATCATGTGCTAGTAGCCAGAGCCCCCCACCATCATGTGCCAGTAGCCAGAGCCCCCCATATCATGTGCCAGTAGCCAGAGTGCCCCCCCTTATGTGTCAGGAGCCCCCCCTTATGTGCCAGTAGCCGCCCCTTATCATGTGCCAGTAGCCGCCCCTTATCATGTGCCAGTAGCCGCCCCTTATCATGTGCCAGTAGCCCCCCTTCTGTGCCAGTAGCCCCCTTCTGTGCCAGTAGCCCCCCTTATTATGTGCCAGTAGCCCCCTTTATCATGTGCCAGTAGTCCCCCTTATCATGTGCCAGTAGTCCGCCTTATGTGCCAGTAGCCCCCCTTATGTGCCAATAGCCCCCTTATGTGCCAGTAGCCCCGTTATAATGTGCCAGTAGCCCCCACATCATGTGCCATTAGTCCCCCTTATGTGCCAGTAGCACCCCTTATGTGCTAGTAGCCCCCTTATCATGTGCCAGCCCAGTAATCCCCCTTATGTTCCAGTAGCCCCCCTTATGTGCTAGTAGCCCCCTTATCATGTGCCAGCCCAGTAGTCCCCCCTTATCATGTGCCAGCCCAGTAGTCCCCCCTTATCATGTGCCTGACCAGTAGTCCCCCCTTATCATGTGCCAGCCCAGTAGTCCCCCCTTATCATGTGCCAGCCCAGTAGTCCCCCCTTATCATGTGCCAGCCCAGTAGTCCCCCCTTATCATGTGCCAGTACTGTACCTATATATAAAAATAAAAAAAACACTTATACTTACCTCCAGCGATGCGATGCAGGCCTCTTCCGGCTTGTGTCCCTCGCTATACAGCTCAGGCAGCGCGATGATGTCATCGCGCCGCCTGCACCAGCCTCTGATAGGCCGGCAGCCTATAGGAGGAACAGGAGGGGACACACCTCTCCCTCCCCTACCGCAGCATAGACATCTGTATCGCCGTCCTGAGGACGGCGATACAGATGACTATGGAGATGAGCGCGTCCACAATGGAAGCGCTCATCTCCTGCTGCTGTGCCTGGCCGCCGGCCGCCCCCACTTGTCACCAGGGCCGTGGTCTTGCGGCACTCAGGCCTGCCGGCCTAGCGGAAAATTTCCCGGTATCCAGGCAGGCCAGTCCGGCCCTGCTGTGATGGCTAACCTCCGGCACTCCAGCTGTGTTAAAAATATGACTCCCAAGATGTACACTTGCTTGGCTGTTCTTAGAACTCTATAGAAATGAATGGAGCATGATGGGAGTCATAGTTTCACCACAGCTGGAGTGCCGGAGGTTAGCCATCACTGCAGCAGATCATGTGACACTAGCCACACCTTTGTTCTTAATAATGATGCTTCCTCCATCCTACATTACAAGGCTCCAATGCAGGACTTAACAAACAGCAACTGAATATCAGAACAGATTTGCTACAGGGTGCAATGGTGGGTTAATAACTTGAGAATATAGCAGTCTTGATAAATGGTGGCTTTTGGGGAAAGTGATATAATAGCAATATCTGTTCAATGGGATATATTTATATTAGTAGCACTACCCCTTTAAGTATGTAGTCAAACAGATGCAGGTAGAACTTAAAGGGAACCTGTCATGTGGATATTTGATTATAATCTAACTAATTATATACAATCATTAACTACTAAAAAGTACCTTAGATGTATTCACTTACTGGTGTGACAGATGGTTATCTCATAATATACACACAAAGATGCCGCATGCCGCATACTAATGAGCTGATTTGAGTCCGGCGTGATGTCAGTGAGTCCAGCGTATATTTAATTCAGAGCTATAGCCACTCCTCTGCCCACCTGCTGCTGATTCATATGGAAACAAACTGTCACTCAGCAGCAGGTGGGCAGGGAGAGTCAGGAGCTCATGAATATTCATGACTCATCATTATCAGCTGGAGCTTTTCAATACAAGATGTTGGCAGATTGACTGGGTCAATTAAAGAAAGTGACCCAGCATTGTGCTAAGAGAATCAATCACTTATTTATGTTGCCCTTAGTTAGGACACCATAAAACTGGTGACAGGTTCCCTTTAAATAACAGCACTCTGCAGACCTCATGGACAGTAGCAGGTAGGAGATAAAAAGTAAACTGGCAAGCTGCAGTAGGAGAGATCTAGCCTTTGTTCCTGCAAGAACTAGTGTGAGGAGATTGATACTGGAAGTAAAGGTGCAATACCTCAGGGATTACCTAAGCTGAATACTGCAGAGGGGTTGACACTTGAGCTGAGGGGTAGGGAAGCTGCCTAGTCCATGCATCCTGGAAGAGAGAAGGCCTATAAAAGAGACAGGCCCTTGACAAAGCGGCCTGCAAGCAAATACACTATGAGAGACTTGTGCAATGTTGTGTGTTGCATGGAAGAGCATATTGCGACTGAGAATAGTGTGCACAGTGGTTATGAAGTCAGAGATACTGCAACCTGGAAGTGCCTGTAAGAGGTTGTGCAGATTTTGCTGAACTGCACTACGTGTAGAGAGGGCCAGGGTGAAAACTGCAAATTGAGCTATCTTCATTGATGCCAAGCTGAGGAGACCAGAGTCAAAGTGTCCATATCCAGGGAGTTGGGGTAAATGCAAGCCAAAAGAACAGAGAGTTGTTGCCTCTTAAAGAGATAGTGTTATATTTGCATGTTGCCCATTAAAGAGACAGTGTAGCAAATTATCCCGTTGCATCTAATTCTAGTCCCTCATAGAGAAACTGTAACCACAAAGCCTATTGTCTTGTAAAGACTGTTTTTCCATGTTAGTCAAGTAAAGACTGCCTTATTTAAAGGGGTTCTGCACTTTTATTTAACTGATGATCTATCCTCTGGATAGATCATCAGCTTCTGATCGGCGGGCGTCCGACACCCGGGACCCCCACCTTTTAGCTGTTTGAGAAAGCAGCGGCGCTCCAGCAGCGCCGCGGCCTTCTCACTGTTTACCGCCGGGCCGCCAGCCCACTGACTAGTATCAACTAGCATGGGCGTGGCTAAGCTTCATTCAAGTGAACAGAGCTTAGCCGCGGCCACGCTAGTTGATACTAGTCGTGACGTCAGTGGGCCGGTGGCCCGGCGGTAAACAGTGAGAAGGCCGCGGCCCTGCTGGAGCACCGCTGCCTTCTCAAACAGCTGATCGGCGGGGTCCCGGGTGTCGGACCCTCACCGATCAGATACTGATGATCTATCCAGAGGATAGATCATCAGTTAAATGAAAGTGCAGAACCCCTTTAAGTTACAGCTGTGTCTGTCTGATTACTCCTGCTATCGAGTGGGGAGCCATGCATACCCCTCAAGGTGAAAAAGATTTGTTCTATAATAAATTGACACCATTACTGTACATACAGTCAGGTCCATAAATATTGGGACATCGACACAATTCTAACATTTTTGGCTCTATACACCATCACAATAGATTTGAAATGAAACAAACAGAATGTGCTTTAACTGCAGACTGTCAGCTTTAATTTGAGGGTATTTACTTCCAAATCAGGTGAACGGTGTAGGAATTACAACAGTTTGCATATATGCCTCCCACTTGTTAAGGGACCAAAAGTAATGGGACATTACCTATTGTCTTCTAAAGACTGTTATTCCACGTTAGTCAAGTAAAGACTGACTTATTTAAGTTACAGCTGTGTCTGTCTGATTACTCCTGCTATCGAGTGGGGAGCCCTGCATACCCCTCAAGGTGAAAAAGATTTGTTCTGTAATAAATTGACACCCCTTACTGTACATACAGTCAGGTCCATAAATATTGGGACATGGACACAATTCTAAAATTTTTGGCTCTATACACCACCACAATGGATTTGAAATGAAACAAACAGGATGTGCTTTAACTGCAGACTGTCAGCTTTAATTTGAGGGTATTTACATCCAAATCAGGTGAACAGTGTAGGAATTACAACAGTTTGCATATGTGCCTCCCACTTGTTAAGGGACCAAAAGTAATGGGACAATTGGCTTCTCAGCTGTTCTATGGCCAGGTGTGTGTTATTCCCTCATTATCCCAATTACAATGAGCAGATAAAAGGTCCAGAGTTCATTTCAAGCATGCTATTTGTATTTGGAATCTGTTGCTGTCAACTCTCAAGATGAGATCCAAAGAGCTTTCACTATCAGTGAAGCAAGCCATCATTAGGCTGAAAAAACAAAACAAACCCATCAGAGAGATAGCGAAAACATTAGGCATGGCCAAAACAATTGTTTGGAACATTCTTAAAAAGAAGGAACGCACCGGTGAGCTCAGCAACACCAAAATACCTGGAAGACCACGGAAAACAACTGTGGTGGATGACCGAAGAATTTCTTTCCTGGTGAATAAAAACACCCTTCACAACAGTTGGCCAGATAAAGAACACTCTCCAGGAGGTAGGTGTATGTGTGTCAAAGTCAACAATCAAGAGAAGACTTCACCAAAGTGAATACAGAGGGTTCACCACAAGATGTAAACCATTGGTGAGCCTCAAAAACAGGAAGGCCAGATTAGAGTTTGCCAAACGACATCTAAAAAAGCCTTCACAGTTCTTGAACAACATCTTTGGACAGATGAGACCAAGATCAACTTGTACCAGAGTGATGGGAAGAGAAGAGTATGGAAAAGAAAAGGAACTGCTCACGATCTTAAAGGGTTTCTATCACTTCGTTTCACCTATTTAGCTTTCAGACACTAGCGATCCGCTAGCGTCTGCTTTATCTAACCATCCTAATATAAGAGCTTATTGTCCTGCCGTTTAGCTAAAAAAATAACTTATATAGATATGCAAATGAGCCTCTAGGTGCTATGGGGGCGTGATTAGCACCTAGAGGCTCCGTCTACCTTAACAAACTGCCGCCGCCCAGCGCGTCCCTCCAGCCCGCCCATCTCCTCCGGAATGCGATGCTCCTCGTATTCGGCGCATGCGCAGTGAATGTCTGATCGCTTCCCTGCTCAGACATCTCCACTGCGCCTGCGCCGATGACGTCATAGTGCTCCGAGGAACAGGCGCAGTGGAGATGTCTGAGCAGGGAAGCGATCAGACATTCACTGCGCATGCGCAGAACAGAGACGCGCACGGAGAGGATCGCTTCAGCTGGAGATGGGCGGGCTGGAGGGACGCGCTGGGCGGCGGCAGTTTGTTAAGGTAGACGGAGCCTCTAGGTGCTAATGACGCCCCCATAGCACCTAGAGGCTCATTTGCATATCTATATAAGTTATTTTTTTAGCTAAACGGCAGGACAATAAGCTCTTATATTAGGATGGTTAGATAAAGCAGACACTAGCGGATCGCTAGTGTCTGAAAGCTAAATAGGTGAAACGAAGTGATAGAAACCCTTTAAGCATACCACCTCATCAGTGAAGCATGGTGGTGGTAGCGTCATGGCGTAGGCATGTATGGCTGCCAATGGAACTGGTTCTCTTGCATTTATTGATGATGTGACTGCTGGCAAAAGCAGCAGGATGAATTCTGAAGTGTTTCGAGCAATATTATCTGCTCATATTCAGCCAAATGCTTCAGAACTCATTGGACGGCGCTTCACAGTGCAGCTGGACAATGACTCAAAGCATACTGCAAAAGCAACCAAAGAGTTTTTTAAGATAAAGAAGTGGAATGCTATGCAATGGACAAGTTAATCACCTGACCTGAATCCGATTGAGCATGCATTTCACTTGTTGAAGACAAAACTAAAGGGAAAATGCCCCAAGAACAAGCAGGAACTGAAGACAGTTGCAGTAGAGGCCTGGCAGAGCATCACCAGGGATGAAACCCAGCGTCTGGTGATGTCTATGCGTTCCAGACTTCAGGCTGTAATTGACTGCAAAGGATTTGCAACCAAGTATTAAAAAGTGAAAGTTTGATTTATCATTATTATTCTGTCCCATTACTTTTGGTCCCTTAACAAGTGGGAGGCACATATGCAAACTGTTGTAATTCCTACACCGTTCACCTGATTTGGAAGTAAATAACCTCAAATTAAAGCTGACAGTCTGCAGTTAAAGCACATCTTGTTCATTTCATTTCAAATCCATTGTGGTAGTGTATAGAGCCAAAAATGTTAGAATTGTGTCGATGTCCCAATATTTATGGACCTGACTGTATAACATTGTTTTCATTGAGATACACCAGGATAGCATCTTTTAGATAACCTTCAAACAATTTACAGTAGAGGTTAAACTTATAGGGCTATAGTTTTGGTGCTCACTTTTGATTCCTTTTTGAATAGCACCACATATACTATGCACCATATTGTGTAACATAACCTGTCTTAAATAATACAAATAAGGGTCTGTCTATCACATTACTTAGTTCCCTTAGGATACAGAGGTGTATGCCATCTGGACCAGATGACATTAAATTCCTATGGGACCTATGCCATACATGTATGGCATAATGGCAAAGCTGGCACAATCCCTGTAGATTGCAATAGTACACTATTGCAGTCTATGGTATAGGCGATCAAACGATCCCATGTTCAAGTCCCCTATGGAAACTGAAAATAAAAATAAAATAAAAAGTTTAAAAGAAAAACAAGTATTAAAATACAAAGCAAAACCAAATCAATAGCCCCAAGGGCTTATTACCAGACTTGACCCAAATTATCAATTTAACCACTGATTAAATATAACTTTTATTTCTGTCTGAAATCAGTGATTGTGAGTAAAAGAAAAGTGTTTTAAAAATAAACTGTTCCCTGAATCCAGTATCTGATTGTTGTGTGTATTTGTTGCCTGGAGTGGGGATGTGCACTCTCCCCACCACTCAACACTGATACTGCCAGCCCTTCACTAGTGGTCAGTTACATCACTGACACAATAAGAGACCTGGACTCATGACCATTGACTAAAAAACGGGCATACTAGCATTGAGAACTGGAAACAGAGGAACAGATCTTAAAACTTAAAAATGCCCCCCGACATGTTTCGTCAGAGAACTGGCTTCCTCAGGGGTAACGGGCAGAGTTGAAGTGTGACGCCACAGACGAGGTTTAAAACCCCTCTTTAACATGATTCACATGCAGGGAGTCCAATAGACAAACATCAGCATCATCTAGAAGGATGTGAGCGAACAACGTGAACAGCCTATGTTACAAAGAAGTGTCAAACTCACACATGCCCATGCTGCTGAGCCAATCGCGGATGAGGTGGGAGGTACCTTATTAGCATGCTGCATGAGAGACCACTGCGCAGAGACTTAGAGCTGTAGCAGTAAGGTGCGAACCTCTACTGAGTGTGCGCACCAACTTGGAACAAAGAGAGAAGAGAACGTTGATGCGCGTGTTCTGCGCTAGACTGCAGTGTGCCTGGACATATAAGTGAGTATTAACTACCCGCTGCACACAAAGCAGGTTAGTGAAGGAAATGAAAATAGAAGCGCACTAACACGTATGTGATGCGCTACAGAACAGTGCGCGTGGACTTTGGGAATGAATGAGATATAATGTGAGATAAAGTTAGATAAAGTGAAAATGACCAGATGTTGTCTACCCCTAAATGCAAGAGGGGAAGAGAAAATATTATAAATTATAAATAATTAATAAATTATATATGTATAAATAATGCAGAAATTGACCTAACATAGATCATTATGAAAATTTGTCTCATAATAGATATGACACATGAAAAATTTATAAGTGAGAATGAAAAATTGTAGCTCATTTATAGACCTGCAAAAATACAAAACTGTATCATAGCTCACATACATTATATTGAAATTTTTAAATTATTATAATATTATCAACATGAGTCTAGAGAAAGGAAGAGAAGGTAAAACCTTCATTAAGTCCATTTGGGCTAAGACTGTCTAGTCTATAGATCCACTTAGTTTCTTCTTGCAACAAGAGTGTATCAAGGTCACCTTTTCTTACCCCAAGTGATTTTTCCATACACCCCAGAACGAAAGGCACTTAGGATCTCCTGCATGGTATTGTCTCACGTGTCTTGATATAGTCGTGTCTGCCTTGGTGTTGATGCTACTAATATGCATTGCTGACATATTCTGCGTCTAAACTCTTGAATAGTCTTACCAACATAGATCTTTTTGCAAGGGCACTGGGCGATATAAACAATACCTGTGGTCTGACAATTGATGAATTCTCTGATTTGGTATTGTTTATTATCAGAAGGATTAGTGAACACTAATTTTTTTGAGAAAGGGACAAAAAGTACTTCTGCCATATGGATATGTGTCCACCACCTTAGATTTTAACCAAGTGATCTTTCTCGGTTCTGACTGAAAAAGGCTGTGGACCAAAATGTCTTTGAGATTTTTTTATTATTTTTTTTAAATTATATTTTTATTACTATTTTCATTAGAAACATAGGAGGTAACAGAATACCAAGGTACGGGCGTGCAAGCCCAGGAAATACTCTAAAAAGTACATTGTGAGTACACGCTGACTACATGACGAATACATAGTAGGCACAAAAAGAATAAATAAATGAAAAAGACATCCAGGGGTAACATTATTGAGAAAATGCAATATATAGGAGGTACATCGTGACATAAGAGTTGAAGAGCAGCCTCAAATGTTTATTGCTGGTTACATACGAGTGGAGGGGTGAGGTTAGGATCACTTGCTTTGCTTATTGAAATAGACCAGGAGAGGCCAGAGTATGGTGTTTTAATAATGAAACCAACCTGGACCACTATTTATCAGATATCTGTCTCACGCCATATGTAGGCTAGATGGGTTTTTTAGGGAAACTATAGTTTGACCAAAGAAGCCATTTTTTAAGGAATGCAACATGTGTGCGGGTTTCCCATGAGGACAGTTCCTCAAATCTATGTAGTTGGTCTATTTTCTGAAGCCATTGTTCCATAGAGGGGTTTGGGGTTTGGAGCCAGTATCTAGGAAGCAAGAGATGAGCTGCTATCAACATCTGTGTGAATATGTAGGGTACATGTGCATGGCCATTTTCAGGGGTGAGAGACAATAGGGCTAATTGTGGGGACGGTTGGATGGATGTGTGGCAAACCTTGTTGACAAGAGAGAATATCTCGGACCACCATTTGGAAATTAGAGGACAAGACCACCAAATGTGGAGGAAGGTCCCTTTCTCCCGAAGGCACCTCCAACATGTGCCCAAAGCGGTCTCTGAGAAGAGTGATGTCTTGTCTGGTGTATTGTACCATCGAGTGAGGATTTTGTATCCGTGAGATTTTTGCCTCCACGATGTGTGATACTAGGCCTAGTGGTTATCACATCTCATAAGTCATTGTCCACCGGAAGTACATGCCAGTATTTAGTATTTGTTCAAAATCCGATAGGAAGGATGAACAAGGAGTCTCCCTAAGGCCTAAAACAAAACAACAAAGAAATGCAACACACAGAAAAGCCGAAATACAAAGGGAAAGGTAACACTTAACTTCCAGGAAGCTATGGCAAAACCGGGAACTCAGCCAAGATCCAAACACCAGCTATCCACAGGTCCAACTGAAGCTATAAACTGCACAGCATTGTGACAACTATAAATAGGGAAAGTGAAATGACCACAATAGCAACACCTGGAGGTTAACGGTGTGGCCAGTACCAGAAACAACACAGATGCCTATTGATCCACAAGGTAAACATGTCAAACCAAACCATGTGTTGCCAATTTCAAAGATCTCCTGCCACTCACTGTCGCGGGGACGTCAGTATGTCTCGGTACGTCCGTGACACTATGAGGTTGATGGGGAGTTTACTTTCTTACACTGCATTTCCCTTTAAATCTCATTTTCCTCTATGAATGCAGAGGAGAAAAAGGGCAAATGCTTTCAGTTTGAAAGAGGGATTGGTCAGTTTATGGTACGCTAGCAACAGCACTATAGTCAGCTTACTAATAGGCTATGATCAAAGCAAATAAATTGCTGTCCCGTTCTGTGAGGTGACAGGCCTCTTGTGTTGTGTTGCTCCTGTGCAAACATAACGATCCATCCCCTGACATTGCCGTTGATGGGAAGGCATTTGACTAGACCTGTCCATCAGTAGTCTTTATTGTGCAACACTGTTGTATGGCACTGTGCATGCACTAGTTACCCAAACCATGCACAGCCTCTATGGAGGCTGCTGACGTACAGTCATGTTCCTCTCCATCAGTTTTGGGAAGGAGCCAACTGTCAGCACAAGAGCCCCAATGCTACACAGATAGGGACAGCAATGGACATAGTGCTGTTTCCAGCACATTTCCAAAAGTTACCACAAACTGGCCAACCCCTTTAACCATTTATAATGTAAGAATATTTTTGAGTTAGTTTTAGTTTTCTTGGCAATGATTTTGTGTTTTTTTTTACTACCTGCTCATTTTAGGAATTTAAATGCTTTCTTTTTGTTACTTATTGCTCTTGCTCCTTTTGCATGTTTATTTATCCACATTAATGTTTTTGCTGTTCCTAAGCCTTTGTTCCCATAAGGCAGGTACTGTATCTTACAATGAAAATTTAAGATTCTTTTAAAAATACTAAGTCTGTTGTTCTGTCAGGTCTATTGGTTAAAATGAAGTGTAAAAGTGCCCTTCCTCTAGTTTGATCCTCTACCATTTGGGAAAGAAAATTATCTTTACTTATTGACTAGAAACCGTTTCTTTTATGAGACCCATGTGTTTTGTTTATTGCAGGCTTCTGTTACTTAGTGTTCATTTTCTATGTCAAACATAGAGTGATACTCACATAAATGTTTTCTCCGGATAAAGTGAATATACACACAAAATTGACCTTCTAATAGACCTAATAGTGAATTGCATTATTTTTCTATTTTTATCTACTATATCTCAAGACTTCAGTGATTTGATTTTGATGCAGCATGAAATGAGTTCACTCTTGTATACGACTGCAGTTGGTGCTGCTTCATTTACCACATTGTCCACAATTTCATGTTATCTAAAATATCTCACACAATGCAATATAATTTGATTACACATGGAGTTTAAACCTATACTGTTACTGTTAAAAGGTACTGGGATTTCTATTAATTTTAACCAGGTACTGAAACATGTTCTTTTCTGATCTGTTTTTATTCTGTTTGTAGATCTTTTAATTCTATTTTCTATGTATGTTTATTGAAGCAGCCTGCTTGTCTGCTCTGTCAACAGCAATTCAGAGATTTGCTTTACAGGATGCCACCTGGACATTAGTAGCATGTGTTCAGAGAAGACCCATTTATCAATATAGAAGAGTGTTCTAGGCATGTTCTGTGACCTGTGCAGGAGGGGGAGTAGATAAGCTGCTTCCATCACCTATTGTTTTAATGCCAGGTATGTTTAATCTATTTCATTTAATGTTTGTGTGTGTCGTTAAAAGATATCAACACTATCCACTATAACAGTGACATCTACAGCACCCCACCCCTTAACACTGACCCCCCCACCCCCAACGGTGCCCTCTCCCTTAACCACCTCAGCTCCCCTAGCTTAAACACCCTTAATGACCAGGCCACTTTTTACACTTCTGCACTACACTACTTTCGCCGTTTATTGCTCGGTCATGCAACTTACCACCCAAATGAATTTTACCTCCTTTTCTTCTCACTAATAGAGCTTTCATTTGGTGGTATTTCATTGCTGCTGACATTTTTACTTTTTTTGATATTAATCGAAATTTAACGATTTTTTCAGTTGTAAAATTTTGCAAAAAAAAAAATGACATCCATATATAAATTTTTCTCTAAATTTATTGTTCTACATGTCTTTGATAAAAAAAAAATGTTTGGGTAAAAAAAAATGGTTTGGGTAAAAGTTATAGCGTTTACAAACTATGGTACAAAAATGTGAATTTCCGCTTTTTGAAGCAGCTCTGACTTTCTGAGCACCTGTCATGTTTCCTGAGGTTCTACAATGCCCAGACAGTAGAAAAACCCCACAAATGACCCCATTTCGGAAAGTAGACACCCTAAGGTATTCAGTGATGGGCATAGTGAGTTCATAGAACTTTTTATTCTTTGTCACAAGTTAGCGGAAAATGATGATTTTTTTTTTCTCGGTCATATCTCGGTCAAATGCCAACTTTGTATAAAAAAATGGGAAAAGTTGTCTTTTGCCGAGATATTTCTCTCACCCAGCATGGGTATATGTAGAAAGACACCCCAAAACACATTGCCCAACTTCTCCTGAGTACGGCGATACCACATGTGTGACACTTTTTTGCAGCCGAGGTGGGCAAATGGGCCCACATTCCAAAGAGCACCTTTCGGATTTCACAGGGCATTTTTTACACATTTTGATTTCAAACTACTTGCCACACATTAGGGCCCCTAAAATGCCAGGGCAGTATAACTACCCCACAAGTGACCCCATTTTGGAAAGAAGACACCCCAAGGTATTTCTTGATGGGCATAGTGAGTTAATGGAAGTTTTTATTTTTTGTCACAAGTTAGTGGAATATGAGACATTGTAAGAAAAAAAAAAAATCATAATTTTTCACTAACTTCGCCGTACTCAGAAGAAGTAGGGCAATGTGTTTTGGGGTGTCTTTTTACATATACCGTTGCTGGGTGAGAGAAATATCTCGGCAAATGACAACTTTTCCCATTTTTTTTATACAAAGTTGGCATTTGACTGAGATATTTATCTCACCCAGCATGGGTATATGTAAAATGACACCCCAAAACACATTGCCCAACTTCTCCTGAGTACGGCGATACCAGATGTGTGACACTTTTTTGCAGCCTAGGTGGGCAAAGGGGCCCAAATTCCAAAGAGCACAGGGCATTTTTTACACATTTTGATTTCAAACTACTTCCCACACATTAGGGCCCCTAAAATTCCAGGGCAGTATAACTACCCCACAAGTGACCCCATTTTGGAAAGAAGATACCCCAAGGTATTTCGTGATGGGCATAGTAAGTTCATGGAAGTTTTTATTTTTTGTCACAAGTTAGTGGAATATGAGACTTTGTAAGAAAAAAAAAATCATCATTTTCCGCTAACTTGTGACAAAAAATAAAAAATTCTAGGAACTCGCCATGCCCCTCACGGAATACCTTGGGGTGTCTTCTTTCCAAAATGGGGTCACTTGTGGGGTAGTTATACTGCCCTGGCATTTTAGGGGCCCTAATGCGTGAGAAGTAGTTTGAAATCAAAATGTGTAAAAAATGCCCTGTGAAATCCGAAAGGTGCTCTTTGGAATGTGGGCCCATTTACTCACCTAGGCTGCAAAAAAGTGTCACACATCTGGTATCGCCGTACTCAGAAGAAGTAGGGCAATGTGTTTTGGGTGTCTTTTTACATATACCCATGCTGGGTGAGAGAAATATCGCGGCAAAAGACAACTTTTCCCATTTTTTTATACAAAGTTGGCATTTGACCAAGATATTTCTCTCACCCAGCATGGGTATATGTAAAATGACACCCCAAAACACATTCCCCAACTTCTCCTGAGTACGGCGATACCACATGTGTGACACTTTTTTGCAGCCTAGATGCGCAAAGGGGCCCAAATTCCTTTTAGGAGGGCATTTTTAGACATTTGGATCCCAGACTTCTTCTCACGCTTTTATTTTTTTGCCACAAGTTAGCGGAAATTGATTTTTTTGTACTGCCCTGGCATTTGAGGGTCTCCGCAATCATTACATGTATGGCCAGCATTAGGAGTTTCTGCTATTCTCCTTATATTGAGCATACGGGTAATGAGATTATTATTTTTTCCATTCAGCCTCTGGGCTGAAAGAAAAAATGAACGGCACAGATTTCTTCATTCGCATCGATCAATGTGGATGAAAAAATCTCTGCCAAAAAAAAAAAAGGAGGGGAAAGGCATCTGCCAGGACATAGGAGCTCCGCCCAACATCCATACCCACTTAGCCCGTATGCCCTGGCAAACCCGATTTCTCCATTCACATCAATCGATGTGGATGAATAAATCATTGCCGGGATTTTGAATTTTTTTTTAATATACAAAGTGTTTGCCAAAGTATATGAACACCGCCACCTCCTCAGCTCATATGCCTCGGCAAACGTATTTTTTACTGCAGAGGAGAAATCTCGTCTTGCAGCGCCGCATACACCGACTTTTGTGTAATCTGACAGCAGAGCAATGCTTCTGTCAGAATGCACATCAGTGCTGCAGCTAGTCGATCGGTTGGTCCACCTGGAAGGTAAAAAAAACAAAACAAAAAAGAAAAAACCAGGCCGCAACGCAATAAATGTATTAACTTTATAATAACATTTGAACGGAACATATAAACTTTATTTAACTTTTTGAACAGAACGTTAACTTTTTTGCTTACCGGTGTTTTTTTTTTTTGTTTTTTTTTTACCTTTATAGGACAAACCTCTCCTTCCCCATGGGACAATGTGCAAAGCGCAAATCGCCCAAAGATGTGGCGAAGCACATTATGCACTTTGTCCCAGGTGAAAGGAGAGGTTTGCAGCAGCTGTGAGTGAAAGGGCCCCTAATAGCCCTGTGTGCCTGTCCTGTGAGATGGAATCCCTATGCTAAGTGTACCTGTGTGTGGTACTTCCGGAAACACTCCCCAAAGCATAGGGCAGGGTGGTCAGGGCAGTCAGGACAGAAATAGCGGGTGTCACGCCTTATTCCACTCCTGCTACAGACACAGCATCTTTTTCGGGGTGACGGTTGGGTTGAGGTACCAGCAACGACATTGGGGAAATGACGCTCGTGTAGACGGCTCACTACACTGGTGGTTGGGGCCACGGAACCTCTTAGATACAGGAGGTTCTCGATAAAGCCTTACTGTAGAGAACAAAACTATTATAGGCAGCCAATTGAATCAAATATACAGACACCTTATTATACCAGCGTCTGGTGTGTCGGGAAACTAAATAAGGAACCAACATCTGGTCATTGAAGTCCACCCCTCCCATGAGCGCATTATAGTCGTGGACTGAGGGGGCTTTTCAATGACACTGGTTGCCCGTTCTATTTGTATTGTTGTGTCTGCGTGAATGGAGGAGAGCATGTAAACGTCACGCTTGTCTCTCCATTTCACCGCGAGCAGTTCTTCGTTACACAAGGCTGCCCTCTACCCCTTGCAAGACGGGTGGTAATGAGCCGTTGGGGGAAGCCCCGGCGACTAGGTCGCACGGTGCCACAGCAGCCAATCTGTTCTAGGAACAAATGCCTGAAGAGGGGCACACTTGTGTAAAAATTGTCCACATAAAGATGGTACCCCTTGCCAAATAAGGGTGACACCAAGTCCCAGACTGTCTTCCCACTGCTCCCCAGGTAGTCAGGGCAACCGACCGGCTCCAGGGTCTGATCTTTTCCCTCATAGATCCGAAATTTGTGGGTATAGCCTGTGGCCCTTTCACAGAGCTTATACAATTTGACCCCATACGGCGCGCGCTTGCTTGGGATGTATTGTTTGAAGCCAAGGCGCCCGGTAAAATGTATAAGGGACTCGTCTACGCAGATGTTTTGCTCAGGGGTATACAAATCTGCAAATTTGTTGTTGAAGTGGTCTATGAGGGGCCGAATTTTGTGGAGCCGGTCAAAAGCTGGGTGGCCTCTGGGACGGGAGGTGGTGTTGTCGCTAAAGTGCAGGAAACGCAGGATGGCCTCAAATCGTGCCCTGGACATAGCAGCAGAGAACATGGGCATATGATGAATTGGGTTAGTGGACCAATATGACTGCAATTCATGCTTTTTAGTTCGACCCATGTTGAGGAGAAGGCCCAAAAAATTTTTGAATTCGGAAACTTGGACGGGTTTCCACCGGAAAGGCTGGGCATAATAGCTTCCCGGGTTGGCGGCTATAAATTGAGTGGCATACCGATTTGTTTCTGCCACGACTAAGTCCAAGAGCTCCGCAGTCAAGAACAGCTCAAAAAATCCCAGTGCCGAACCGATCTGAGCTGTCTCAACCCGAACTCCAGACTGGGCGGTGAAAGGGGAAACTACAGGTGCGGCTGAAGTTGGGGACTGCCAATCAGGGTTTGCCAGCACCTCAGGGACTCTAGGGGCTCTACAGCCCTGTCTGTGCGGTGGCTGCGACAGGGTAACTATTGCACGTGCCACCGTACCAGCTTCAACTGCCCTTCTGGTGCTCACCACTTCACCATGTTGTACGGCAGTGCTGGTACTAGGTCCAGGGAGGGCTGCGCTGCTGGTGTATGCCTCACCACGTAATCCGACAGCGCCAGCCCCACTCTGCTGCCTTGAAGCGGATCCTGCGCAACCTGTGGTCTAGCAACAAGGGGCCGGGTACGCCTGGTGCTATCAGGGACCTCAACCTCCTCGTCCAAACTTTGGGTCAGACTGCCACTGCTTTCTACAGGTTCATATAGGCCTGACATTTATATTCCTCCAAATCAGTACTGTTTTAGCTGGTCAAATTATTTTTAGTGACCGTAAAAGCACAGTTTTTGTTCTGGGTTGAAAAACTATTCCCAAATTTGCAATTCTCAAAATTAGTGGTTTCTGCTATATCAGGCCTACTTTAAATCTATCCCTAAAAGGGTATATTAGATTCAAGGTGCTGATAGGGTCATTCTGAAAAACTTAACACACACGCTACAGTGCAGATACAAGTCTAATTCTGTGATTAAACGTATACCTGTCACACAGCGCCTAAAAAATAGGCCTCACATTTTTATTCCTCCAAATCAGTACTGTTTTAGCTGGTCAAGTTATTTTTAGTGACCGTAAAAGCACAGTTTTTGTTTGGGTTGAAAAACAATTCCCAAATTTGCCATTCTCAAAATTAGTGGTTTCTGCTGTATCAGGCCTACTTTAAATCTAGCCCTAAAAGGGTATATTAGATTCAAGGTGCTGATAGGGTCATTCTGAAAAACTTAACACACACGCTACAGTGCAGATACAAGTCTAATTCTGTGATTAAACGTATTCCTGTCACACAGCGCCTAAAAAATAGGCCTCACATTTATATTCCTCCAAATCAGTACTGTTTTAGCTGGTCAAGTTATTTTTAGTGACCGTAAAAGCACAGTTTTTGTTCTGGGTTGAAAAACAATTCCCAAATTTGCCATTCTCAAAATTAGTGGTTTCTGCTGTATCAGGCCTACTTTAAATCTATCCCTAAAAGGGTATATTAGATTCAAGGTGCTGATAGGGTCATTCTGAAAAACTTAACACACACGCTACAGTGCAGATACAAGTCTAATTCTGTGATTAAAAGTATACCTGTCACACAGCGCCTAAAAAATAGGCCTCACATTTATATTCCTCCAAATCAGTACTGTTTTAGCTGGTCAAGTTATTTTTAGTGACCGTAAAAGCACAGTTTTTGTTCTGGGTTGAAAAACAATTCCCAAATTTGCCATTCTCAAAATTAGTGGTTTCTGCTGTATCAGGCCTACTTTAAATCTATCCCTAAAAGGGTATATTAGATTCAAGGTGCTGATAGGGTCATTCTGAAAAACTTAACACACACGCTACAGTGCAGATACAAGTCTAATTCTGTGATTAAACGTATACCTGTCACACAGCGCCTAAAAAATAGGCCTCACATTTATATTCCTCCAAATCAGTACTGTTTTAGCTGGTCAAGTTATTTTTAGTGACCGTAAAAGCACAGTTTTTGTTCTGGGTTGAAAAACAATTCCCAAATTTGCCATTCTCAAAATTAGTGGTTTCTGCTGTATCAGGCCTACTTTAAATCTATCCCTAAAAGGGTATATTATATTCAAGGTGCTGATAGGGTCATTCTGAAAAACTTAACACACACGCTACAGTGCAGATACCAGTCTAATTCTGTGATTAAACGTATACCTGTCACACAGCGCCTAAAAAATAGGCCTCACATTTATTTTCAGCTAAATCTGTCATTACTGGTGTGCCTGTATTAGTGTAATACGGTACCTAAATAGATAGCCAGACAGTGTTAGGTGTCTGTAAAAAAAGGCCTGAATTTTAATTCAATACATTGGCCCGAATAATATTTTTCTTATTGTGGTGAACGGTAACAATGAGGAAAACATCTAGTAAGGGACGCTGACGCGGACGTGGACATAGTCGTGGTGGTGTTAGTGGACCCTCTGGTGCTGGGAAAGGACGTGGCCGTTCTGTCACAGCCACACGTCCTAGTGTACCAACTACCTCAGGTCCCAGTAGCCGCCAGAATTTACAGGGATATTTGGTGGGGCCCAATGCCGTTCTAAGGATGGTAAGGCCTGAGCAGGTACAGGCATTAGTCAATTGGGTGGCCGACAGTGCATCCAGCACGTTCACATTATCTTCCACCCAGTCTTCTGCAGAAAGCGCACAGATGGCGCATGAAAACCAAGCACATCAGTCTGTCACATCACCCCCATGCATATCAGGGAAACTGTCTGAGCCTCAAGTTATGCAGCAGTCTCTTATGCTGTTTGAAGACTCTGCTGGCAGGGTTTCCCAAGGGCATCCACCTAGCCCTTCCCCAGGGGTGGAAGAGATAGAATGCACTAACGCACAACCACTTATGTTTCCTGATGATGAGGACATGGGAATACCACCTCAGGACGTCTCTGATGATGACGAAACACAGGTGCCAACTGCTGCGTCTTTCTGCAGTGTGCAGACTTAACAGGAGGTCAGGGATCAAGACTGGGTGGAAGACGATGCAGGGGACGATGAGGTCCTAGACCCCACATGGAATGAAGGTCGTGCCACTGACTTTCACAGTTCGGAGGAAGAGGCAGTGGTGAGACCGAGCCAACAGCGTAGCAAAAGACAAAGAGGGAGCAGTGGGCAAAATCAGAACACCCGCCGCCAAGAGACTCCGCCTGCTACTGACCGCCGCCATCTGGGACCGAGCACCCCAAAGGCAGCTTCAAGGAGTTCCCTGGCATGGCACTTCTTCAAACAATGTGCTGACGACAAGACCCGAGTGGTTTGCACGCTGTGCCATCAGAGCCTGAAGCGAGGCATTAACGTTCTGAACCTTAGCACAACCTGCATGACCAGGCACCTGCATGCAAAGCATGAACTGCAGTGGAGTAAACACCTTAAAAACAAGGAAGTCACTCAGGCTCCCCCTGCTACCTCTTCTGCTGCTGCCGCCTCGGCCTCTTCTGCTGCTGTGGCCGCCTCGGCCTCTTCCTCCGCCTCTGGAGGGACGTTGGCACTTGCCGCCCAGCAAACATGGGATGTACCACCAACACCACCACCTGCGTCACCAAGCATCTCAACCATGTCACACGGCAGCGTTCAGCTCTCCATCTCACAAACATTTGAGAGAAAGCGTAAATTCCCACCTAGCCACCCTCGATCCCTGGCCCTCAATGCCAGCATTTCTAAACTACTGGCCTATGAAATGCTGTCATTTAGGCTGGTGGAGACAGACAGCTTCAAACAGCTCATGTCGCTTGCTGTCCCACAGTATGTTGTTCCCAGCCGGCACTACTTCTCCAAGAGAGCCGTGCCTTCCCTGCACAACCAAGTATCCGATAAAATCAAGTGTGCACTGCGCAACGCCATCTGTGGCAAGGTCCACCTAACCACAGATACGTGGACCAGTAAGCACGGCCAGGGACGCTATATCTCCCTAACTGCACACTGGGTAAATGTAGTGGCGGCTGGGCCCCAGGCGGAGAGCTGTTTGGCGCACGTCCTTCCGCCGCCAAGGATCGCAGGGCAACATTCTTTGCCTCCTGTCTCCTCCTCCTCCTACTCAGCTTCCTCCTCCTCTTCTTCCACCTGCTCATCCAGTCAGCCACACACCTTCACCACCAACTTCAGCACAGCCCGGGGTAAACGTCAGCAGACCGTTCTGAAACTCATATGTTTGGGGGACAGGCCCCACACCGTACAGTAGTTGTGGCGGGGTATAGAACAACAGACCGACGAGTGGTTGCTGCCGGTGAGCCTCAAGCCCGGCCTGGTGGTGTGCGATAATGGGCGAAATGTCGTTGCAGCTCTGGGACTAGCCGATTTGACGCACATCCCTTGCCTGGCGCATGTGCTGAATTTGGTGGTGCAGAAGTTCATTCGCAATTACCCCGACATGTCAGAGCTTCTGCCTAAAGTGCGGGCCATCTGTTCGCGCTTCCGGCGTTCACACCCTGCCACTGCTCGCCTGTCTGCGCTACAGCGTAACTTCGGCCTTCCCGCTCACCGCCTCATATGCGACGTGCCCACCAGGTGGAACTCCACCTTGCACATGCTGGACAGACTGTGTGAGCAGCAGCAGGCCATAGTGGAGTTTCAGCTGCAGCACGCACGGGTCAGTCGCACTGCGGATCAGCCCCACTTCACCACCAATGACTGGGCCTCCATGCGAGACCTGTGTGCCCTGTTGCGCTGTTTCGAGTACTCCACCAACATGGCCAGTGGCGATGACGCCGTTATCAGCGTTACAATACCACTTCTATGTGTCCTTGAGAAAACACTTAGGGCGATGATGGAAGAGGAGGTGGCCCAGGAGGAGGAGGAGGAAGAGGGGTCATTTTTAGCACTTCCAGGCCAGTCTCCTCGAAGTGACTCAGAGGGAGGTTTTTTGCAACACCAGAGGCCAGGTACAAATGTGGCCAGACAGGGCCCACTACTGGAGGACGAGGAGGACGAGGATGAGGAGGAGGTGGAGGAGGATGAGGATGAAGCAGGTTCACAGCGGGCTGGCACCCAACGCAGCTCGGGCCCATCACTGGTGCATGGCTGGGGGGAAACGCAGGACGATGACGATACGCCTCCCACAGAGGACAGCTTGTCCTTACCTCTGGGTAGCCTGGCACACATGAGCGACTACATGCTGCAGTGCCTGCGAAACGACAGCAGAGTTGCCCACATTTTAACGTGTGCGGACTACTGGGTTGCCACCCTGCTGGATCCACGGTACAAAGACAATGTGCTCACCTTACTTCATGCACTGGAGCGTGATAGTAAGATGCGCGAGTACAAGCGCACGTTGGTAGACGCGCTACTGAGAGCATTCCCAAATGTCACAGGGGAACAAGTGGAAGCCCAAGGCGAAGGCAGAGGAGGAGCAAGAGGTCGCCAACGCAGCTGTGTCACGGCCAGCTCCTCTGAGGGCAGGGTTAGCATGGCAGAAATGTGGAAAAGTTTTGTCACCACGCCACAGCTAACTGCACCACCACCTGATACGGAACGTGTTAGCAGGAGGCAACATTTCAATAAGATGGTGGAACAGTACCTGTGCACACCCCTCCACGTACTGACTGATGGTTCGGCCCCATTCAACTTCTGGGTCTCCAAATTGTCCACGTGGCCAGAGCTAGCCTTTTATGCCTTGGAGGTGCTGGCCTGCCCGGCGGCCAGCGTTTTGTCTGAATGTGTATTCAGCACGGCAGGGGGCGTCATTACAGACAAACGCAGCCGCCTGTCTACAGCCAATGTGGACAAGCTGACGTTCATAAAAATGAACCAGGCATGGATCCCACAGGACCTGTCCATCCCTTGTGCAGATTAGACATTAACTACCTCCCCTTAACAATATATTATTGTACTCCAGGGCACTTCCTCATTCAATCCTATTTTTATTTTCATTTTACCATTATATTGCGGGGCAACCCAAAGTTGAATGAACCTCTCCTCTGTCTGGGTGCCGGGGCCTAAAAATGTGACAGTGGCCTGTTCCAGTGGTGGGTGACGTGAAGCCTGATTCTCTGCTATGACATGAAGACTGATTCTGTGCTGACATGAAGCCAGATTCTCTGCTATGGCATGAAGAGACTGATTCTCTGCTGACGTGAAGCCAGATTCTCTGCTATGGGACCTCTGTCCAATTGATATTGGTTAATTTTTATTTTTTTTATTTTTATTTTAATTCATTTCCCTATCCACATTTGTTAGCAGGGGAGTTACCTACATGTTTCTTCCTTTTACAGCCCTCTAGCTCTTTCCTGGGCTGTTTTTTAGCCTTTTTAGTGCCGAAAAGTTCGGGTCCCCACTGACTTCAATGGGGTTCAGGTTCGGGACGAAGTTCGGGTCGGGTTCGGATTCCGAACCCGAACATTTCTGGGAAGTTCGGCCGAACTTCTCGAACCCGAACATCCAGGTGTTCGCTCAACTCTACTTGTGATTCGATTTTTTGAAAATCATCAACCTGCCAGCGACGATCATTGGCTGGCAGGTTGATGACGAACTTGTCCTGGAACTTTTGCCGGCCCGCGATGCGCATGCGCGGGCCGGCTTTGAACGAAATCTCGCATCTCGCGAGATGACGCTTATATGCGTGACTCTGTCTGGAGCTGCCGCCTTCGGAACGTGATCCTGCGTTAGGCGGTCCGGAGGCGGTTAAAATTGGACCTCCACAGCAGCCCACCCCCTTTACAGCAGCCTTCCCCTTTAACAGTGACTTTAACAGCATACCACCCCCTTGACAGTGACCTCCACACTGGATTGGGGGCGTGTCATTTTGAACAGCTCACTCTAAGACAGCAGCACTGTACTGTCTGAGTGTGAGCTGCAGGGAGAAAGTCACCCCCCTCCCACCTCTGCAGCTGACAAAAGTTGATTTTTACCTTCATATTTTCAATCCCTGTCAGCTGAGGAGTGGAGGGGGCGTGGCCTAACCAGATCTGGGTGTGGTTTAGCGGGACCAGAAGTTGATTTTTAACTTCATTTGTTCAATCTGTCGGCTGAGGAGTGGGAGGGTGTGTGGCCTAACCGAATAGGGGGCATGTCTTTTTGAACAGCTCACTGTAATACAGCAGCACTGTTCTGTCTGAGTGTGAGCTGCAGGGAGAAAGTCACCCTCCCTCCCACCCCTGCATCTGACAGAAGTTGATTTTTACCTTCATTTTTTTAATCCCCGTCGGCTCAGGAGTGGGAGGGGGCATGGCCTAACCAGATTTGGGCGTGGGTTAGCGGGACCTAGAAGTTGATTTTTAACTTCATTTTTTCAATCTCAGTCGGCTGAGGAGTGGGAGGTGGCATGGCCTAACCGGATCAGGGGTATGTCCTTTTGAACAGCTTCCTCTAATACAGCAGCACTGTGCTGTATGAGTGTAAGCTGCAGGGAGAAAGTCCTGCAGCTGACAGAAGTAGATTTTTACCTTCATTTTTTTCAATCCCTGTCACCACAGGAGTGGGAGGGGCGTGGTCTAAACAGATCGGGGCGTGGCTTAGTGGGGCCTGGGGGTGGGGTTTTAAATCTTTTGAGGGTGGACACATTGTGGCAAGGGGCGTGTCTGGGCTCCTTCCAGCAAGAGTAATGCCCCTCTGGGCACCTTACTGGCTCATTTGCATAGCAAATAAAATGGATTTTTAGAGGATAAAAACATCTATTGCTGGAACAAAGGTACATCTTGAAATAAGGTACTAAGTGCTATTAGGCCATGGCTTTTCTTCAATAGCAATTATCCTTGTGACAGATTTCCTTTAAAGCTCTCTTACAGCAGTGAAGAAAAATGGCTGGGTTGTTATGAAAACCTGGAGTAAAACTGTGTATGTGGAGGCTGGAGGACCTGCGAGCTTCTATTGGCTGATAAGGGTCATGTGACCAAGCTTCTATTGGCTAATACATTTTTTTGGGAATATCTCAGGAACGGTACATCCTAGAGAGCTGAGACCTTGTTTAAAACCTTCCCGGACACCTGATGTACCTGTGTGCCAAATTTCGTGATTGTAAATGCGACGGTATGGATTACACACACACACACATACACTCAGCTTCATATATTAGATATATACAGGGAGTGCAGAATTATTAAGCAAGTTGTATTTTTGAGGATTAATTTTATTATTGAACAACAACCATGTTCTCAATGAACCCAAAAAACTCATTAATATCAAAGCTGAATATTTTTGGAAGTAGTTTTTAGTTTGTTTTTAGTTTTAGCTATTTTAGGGGGATATCTGTGTGTGCAGGTGACTATTACTGTGCATAATTATTAGGCAACTTAACAAAAAACAAATATATACCCATTTCAATTATTTATTTTTACCAGTGAAACCCATATAACATCTCAACATTCACAAATATACATTTCTGACATTCAAAAACAAAACAAAAACAAATCAGTGACCAATATAGCCACCTTTCTTTGCAAGGACACTGAAAAGCCTGCCATCCATGGATTCTGTCAGTGTTTTGATCTGTTCACCATCAACATTGCGTGCAGCAGCAACCACAGCCTCCCAGACACTGTTCAGAGAGGTGTACTGTTTTCCCTCCTTGTAAATCTCACATTTGATGATGGACCACAGGTTCTCAATGAGGTTCTGATCAGGTGAACAAGGAGGCCATGTCATTAGATTTTCTTCTTTTATACCCTTTCTTGCCAGCCACGCTGTGGAGTACTTGGACGCGTGTGATGGAGCATTGTCCTGCATGAAAATCATGTTTTTCTTGAAGGATGCAGACTTCTTCCTGTACCACTGCTTGAAGAAGGTGTCTTCCAGAAACTGGCAGTAGGACTGGGAGTTGAGCTTGACTCTATCCTCAACCCGAAAAGGCCCCACAAGCTCATCTTTGATGATACCAGCCCAAACCAGTACTCCAACTCCACCTTGCTGGCGTCTGAGTCGGACTGGAGCTCTCTGCCCTTTACCAATCCAGCCACGGGCCCATCCATCTGGCCCATCAAGACTCACTCTCATTTCATCAGTCCATAAAACCTTAGAAAAATCAGTCTAGAGATATTTCTTGGCCCAGTCTTGACGTTTCAGCTTGTGTGTCTTGTTCAGTGGTGGTCGTCTTTCAGCCTTTCTTACCTTGGCCATGTCTCTGAGTATTGCACACCTTGTGCTTTTGGGCACTCCAGTGATGTTGCAGCTCTGAAATATGGCCAAACTGGTGGCAAGTGGCATCTTGGCAGCTGCACGCTTGACTTTTCTCAGTTCATGGGCAGTTATTTTGCGCCTTGGTTTTTCCACACACTTCTTGCGACCCTGTTGACTATTTTGAATGAAACGCTTGATTGTTCGATGATCACGCTTCAGAAGCTTTGCAATTTTAAGAGTGCTGCATCCCTCTGCAAGATATCTCACTATTTTTGACTTTTCTGAGCCTGTCAAGTCCTTCTTTTGACCCATTTTGCCAAAGGAAAGGAAGTTGCCTAATAATTATGCACACCTGATATAGGGTGTTGATGTCATTAGACCACACCCCTTCTCATTACAGAGATGCACATCACCTAATATGCTTAATTGGTAGTAGGCTTTCGAGCCTATACAGCTTGGAGTAAGACAACATGCATAAAGAGGATGATGTGGTCAAAATACTCATTTGCCTAATAATTCTGCACACAGTGTATATATACATATTAAAAATCCCATTGAGGGATTGCTATTTTAAAACATCTGACACTAGGGGCTCATACACATGACTGTGATTTGTGTCTGCATCTGTTACACATTTCTTGGGTTGGATGCGGCCCATTCACTTTAATGGGCCCACAAAAAATTTGGAAGGGGAGTGTGGAAAAGATAGGAGTAGTAGTGGATTGAATGGTGGTGGTAGTTACTCTGTTTACAGTAGCTAGGTTTTATTAGATCAAACATGCTAGTAGTAGAAGTAGTAGTTTTTGTGGGGCATACCCTGTGTAGAGTCTCCTGGCAGGTGGAAGGTGGCGTGCCCTTGGTGTTAGTGTGTGAATTAGTGGGCAGGAGACTGAGATTAAGTTGAACAAGTCACTCGCCCAAACAAAATGCCTTACAAGGCAGTTTTTTTTTTATAAACAATCGTCTGAATGAACTGGAGCAAGGCTTCCCAATTCTCTATGTCCTCTTAGATGTAGCAATCTGTTTTTCTTTATGCAATTTCACAACAGCAATTTACTGCTATGCTGTTCCCAGGTGACCGGTGCACAAATACCCAGAGTATCTGGAAGTTCAAAAGATTTAGCTGCACACTGAGGACCTGCACTGCCTGCTGTCTAAAGATGATGCAAGGTCATTAGGCATTAACATGGATTTGGAAAATCTGAAAAAGCTGAATTTCTTAATATGCTTAACATAAAAACATATTAACAATATATCATTTTCTGACAATACAATTCTTTTAAATGTTAGCTTACACAGATAATTAATTTATCTAGTCAATCATTAACAAAAACTGAGTGTGTATTTTTGATGAAGGGACTTTCTTTTGTGCCCACAACAGGATTCAGGTCTTTTAATTGGATAAGGGATATCAATGTATTTATCCATAAACTTAAATTGAAGAAATTTTTTAGGACCCATGACAATGAGACCTATAAAAAATTAGGACTCTCGAATCTGGACCTGGAGGGAGTTTGTGTACTGAGTTCTTTACTGGAGGATAGTGAGCGGATCCCAGGACAGGGACCCTTCACTTCCCTAAAGGAGAGAAGTACAAAAATGCCCCCTCCACAGGACACTCAGGTACTTGATGTCTTCTATAAATTGGTAGTTGAACAATTAGATACCATCCCATCAACCAACTCACTATTACAAAAAATCTCAATAGGGAGGAATGGCATACTCTGAAAGCTCTCAAAACTGACCCTTCCCTTGTATGCAAACCCTCGGATAAAGGGGGAAATGTGATAATAATGGATCACCCCATGTATCAGAATATGTGCCTTGACCTCCTGAAGGATAAAACTTGCTATGGGATTTTACAAAAAAATCCTACTAAAGACTGGAGTCAATCCTTACTAGGGCCTTTGAGGATAAGGTAATCTCGAGTGAGGAATTTAAATTTATGATCCCAAAAATCCTCAAATTCCCACCTTTTATGCTCTTTTTAAAGTACATAAAGAGTACCCCCCCTAAAATGGCCGTCAGATCGTCTCAGGAGTTGACTCCATTACACAAAATAGCAGTATATATATTGATGAGATCCTTAGTCCCTTTGTATCATCTTTACCATTCTTTATACGTGATACCACAGATCTGTTGATGAAGATTGAGAATATTACAGTGGATGAGAATATCCATATGGTATCAATTGATGTGGAGGCATTATATACCAGCATACCACATCTGTTTGGCCTTAAGGGCAACTGAATATTTTCTTAGAACTAGAGGCGTACAATATAGGACACACAATCAATATGTATTAGAAATCTTGCAGTTTATCCTCTTACACAACTATTTTCTGTTTGATGGTTATTTTTTCCACCAGCTCAGGGGGACTGCGATGGGAAGCCCATGTGCGCCCAGTTACACTAATCTTCTGCTGGGCTGGTGGGAAGACACCATGGGGTTCAGCAAACAATGTGAACGGTGGACCCCCCACATTATTTTCTGGAGGCGATACATCAACGACATCCTGATTTTGTGAGATGGATCTGTTGATCTTTTTAAAGCCTTTATACAGTAACTTAACATCAATGAAATCGGGCTTAGATTTACACATGAGATCAGTAGTAATTGTATTTCCTTCCTTGATATTTGTATAACAAAAATAAATGGGAAACTATGTACTGAGACGTATCGTAAGCCGCCCTCAACCAATAGCCTTCTGAGGTGGGACAGCTACCATCCCTCGAATCTGAAGAAAGGCATTCCCAAAGGACAGTACCTTCGTATTAGAAGTAATTGTTCCACATTTGAATTGTTTAAAACACAAGCAAGAGATCTGTGTGAACACTTTTCTCAACGAGGCTACCCTTCTGAGATTCTAAGGGATGCATTCCACTATTCGTTACATAGAGATAGACACACCCTCCTGAACCCTAACCCTGGTCTGAGGGCAGAAGATAAGACTATCATGATAATTGGCACGTTCGACAAACAGAACTCGCGAATACTGGGGTTCTGAGGAGATACTGGGGGATCCTTTTGTCAGACCCTGGCATCAGTGACCTCATCCCCCTCCCCTCTAATTACTTATAGAAGAGGCAGATCAATCAAGGATAGATTGGTACGCAGTCATTACACAAACCACAAGGAAACGGTACTTGGCTAGATGGGAAACCGCTTGGCACCTTTAAATGTGGCAATGACTGTATTTGCTGCCCCTTGATCTTTAAATCTACTAGTTTTACTAGTGTCTCGACAGGTATAACATACAAAATCCGAGACTTCGCCGATTGCAAGACTCAGGGTGTTGTCTATTTATGCACTTGTGATTGTCCCCTTCACTACGTTGGAAAAACAAAGCGCAAAATGAGACGCAGACTAGGCGACCACCTTGGGGATATCAACCATCGTCGTGACAAACCTATAGCATGCCACGTTCTAGAATACCATAATGGTGGCTACAGGACTATCAAATTTCAGGTAATCGAGATAGTCCGTAGATTCCCCCAGGGTGGTAACTGGGACAAGAAGAACCTCTGTAAAGAGGTACAGTGGATACACCGTCTAAAAATGGTGTCTCCTCTCGGTCTCAACGAACAGATATCGCTCGCCTTCTCTCTTTGAATAAATCTCTCCCTTGCTCTTTTTCTTACCTTCTGTCTAATAATGAGTGTTCTCTTACTTAATTGAATTGTGCCTTTTAGTATCAGACCAAGATGGGTCATATTTGCACATCATTTATCTAATGGGGATTCTGGGGTTTATGGGTATCCATCCCTCAACGTTTGTCTATAAATCCTCTATGTTTCCCTGACTTTATTTATTTTTGGTCAGCCTTAGTTATGCTAACTATTAAAATATGAACATTGATTACCATTTGCTCCAATATTATATTTAGTACCCCTTCATAGTGGTGGAACGCATGCTCGCAGTTTACTTTCATCCTCTGCTATCTGCGTTCCACCCCACTTCCTGATGCGGTCCACGGACCGGAGGTGTGTGTCTCCCGCCGGAAGTCCTCCTTTCCTCGGCGCACACGCACTAGCTGTGGGATTCCTTCAGTTATTTAACCTACCTAGCATCTCCCATATCTGCTTCTCTTGTGTGACGGCAATATCCTTGCAATTTCAGTATCTTGCTTCTTGATTCAAATGTGCATTAACATTGTGGAACGGATTTGCGTTCCATTTACCGGAAGTGATGTTCAATTCACTTCCTCTTCCGGTTACCATGCTCCTGAGAGCGGGAGGGACATGTGAAAGCACAGGTAACTTAACCGGGTATAAAAGAAGGGGCCTGTGGGCAGTTATTTGCATACACCACATCTTTCCTGCATCTTTGGCATTTTTTGTCCCCTGATGAACCATCATCATCTTGGATGGGGAAAGGCGTCGGGACTCAGCTTGACAAGTGTATTTAGGGCTTTCTAGGGCATATCCCAGGGTTTAGTCACCGAGAAGTGGGGTCGCCCCTTTCAGGGCGGGTGCTCTGCTTTTAGGCAGGGATAGCCTAAAAGAGACACCCAGGGACAAGTCATCTCCCGACCACTTCCACTCTTCTGACTTCTTAACCCGGTGGGCGTCATTTCTTAATCTACAGAAACCGTGAATTAATCCATCAAACAGCAGCACAAAAAGGGACACCCAGGAACAAGACATCTTACGACTATATTTGGTCTGGTGACCTTATAACCCGGTGGGCGTTATCTTCCTAAAACACAGTAACCATGAGTTATTTCATCAAGTGGCACCACGCAAAAATCACGGGAACCATGAGTAACCGCACCAAGTTGCCCGCACTGTATACATGTATGATATAATATGACCTAGATATACTGTACCTATGCACTTGTTTACAATATATTGCTAGTAGTTATCTTGTTATATCATAGTATACCGTGTCACATTAGTTCTTCTGTGGACTTGTGATTATATGAAACTATCGTCTTTATGCGAGGGTTAATTTAAAGTTAAATTTTAGGGTTTTTTGCTCTTTGTATAAGCCAATATTCCACAACTCCGCTACTTGTGTCTTTATGAGATCTTTTAAATGTTAAAGGGACTCTCCACTTATAGATGCTGCCGAAGCTATACTGTAGTACAGTCGTGGCCAAAAGTTTTGAGAATTACATAAATATTAGAAATTGGAAAAGTTGCTGCTTAAGTTTTTATAATAGCAATTTGCATATACTCCAGAATGTTATGAAGAGTGATCAGATGAATTGCATAGTCCTTCTTTGCCATGAAAATTAACTTAATCCCCAAAAAAACTTTCCACTGCATTTCATTGCTGTCATTAAAGGACCTGCTGAGATCATTTCAGTAATCGTCTTGTTAACTCAGGTGAGAATGTTGACGAACACAAGGCTGGAGATCATTATGTCAGGCTGATTGGGTTAAAATGGCAGACTTGACATGTTAAAAGGAGGGTGATGCTTGAAATCATTGTTCTTCCATTGTTAACCATGGTGACCTGCAAAGAAACGCGTGCAGCCATAATTGCGTTGCATAAAAATGGCTTCACAGGCAAGGATATTGTGGCTACTAAGATTGCACCTAAATCAACAATTTATAGGAGCGAATCTGCACGCACAGTGAGGCGAAGACTTTTGGAAGTTGGCCTGGTGTCAAGAAGGGCAGCAAAGAAGCCACTTCTCTCCAAAAAAACATCAGGGACAGATTGATCTTCTGCAGAAAGTTTGGTGAATGGACTGCTGAGGATTGGGGCAAAGTCATATTCTCCGATGAAGCCTCTTTCCGATTGTTTGGGGCATCTGGAAAAAGGCTTGTCCAGAGAAGAAAATGTGAGCGCTACCATCAGTCCTATGTCATGCCAACAGTAAAGCATCCTGAGACCATTCATGTGTGGGGTTGCTTCTCATCCAAGGGAGTGGGCTCACTCACAATTTTGCCCCAAAACACAGCCATGAATAAAGAATGGTACCAAAACACC
The DNA here is from genome assembly GCF_905171765.1 of Bufo bufo. Classification (NCBI taxonomy): domain Eukaryota; kingdom Metazoa; phylum Chordata; class Amphibia; order Anura; family Bufonidae; genus Bufo; species Bufo bufo. Next base: position 324,192,326 of record NC_053391.1, read on the forward strand.
CTCCATCAGCAACTTCTTCCAACAATCCAACAACAGTTTGGTGAAGAACAATGCATTTTCCAGCACGATGGAGCACCGTGCCATAAGGCAAAAGTGATAACTAAGTGGCTCGGGGACCAAAACATTGACATTTTGGGTCCATTGCCTGGAAACTCCCCAGATCTTAATCCCATTGAGAACTTGTGGTCAATCCTCAAGAGGCGGGTGGACAAACAAAAACCCACTAATTCTGACAAACTCCAAGAAGTGATTATGAAAGAATGGGTTGCTATCAGTCAGGAATTGGCCCAGAAGTTGATTGAGAGCATGCCCAGTTGAATTGCAGAGGTCCTGAAAAAGAAGGGCCAACACTGCAAATACTGACTCTTTGCATAAATGTCATGTAATTGTCGATAAAAGCCTTTGAAACGTATGAAGTGCGTGTAATTATATTTCACTACATCACAGAAACAACTGAAACAAAGATCTAAAAGCAGTTTACCAGCAAACTTTGTGAAAACTAATATTTGTGTCATTCTCAAAACTTTTGGCCACGACTGTACATCATACTGCATTTATTAAATATCTTGTTTTATTTCCTGTGCGTTTTATGTTTTTCACCAGTTGTGATGTCCCAAATATCAGTTTTGTTGAACTGGGCATTTGTTTCACCATGTGATTTCTGAGCTTCTCTACTTTCTCAAATATGCTAATTCCTCTTTCTTGGTAAAGATTGTTGTATTATCTAATTGAACATTGCACAATTGAACATTTTTGCACAATTATAAATCCTTTCAATTACTGTTTGAATTGTTTGAAGCCTCCTGACGAAGCCAGAGGGTTGGCGAAACGCGTGTTGGGGCAGCAGCACACTGAGAATCTCGGTCTAGATGTCCACCATGGGTAAATGATTTGTGTTACTCTCTGTTAGATGCCGTCATGTCATGCAGCTCATGCACACTTTAGGGTACGGTTTTACCATCACATCATTTGTGAAAGGTGACCGGACTTTCCTTTAGGGCTATTTGGCCTTCATACACTGTATGATAATAGCATTCTGCGAGTGTTACTACATCCCTCGTATTGGATTTCTCTAGGGCTATTTGGCCCTCATACACTGTATATTAACAGCATTTTTGTGAGTGTTATTACACCTCTCGCATCAAGTACCTTTTGTGTGTATGTGGACTGTATGCATACTACTAAATGTGGATATTGTTTATAATCCAAGTGGGCTTGCTACCCTAGTTTCTCTAGTGTGTTCTCCACTACCAGGGGTTTTGGGTAAGGGGGTCTTGCAGCCACCTTCTCCCTTCATGTTTTCACCATGTCTTTATATTTATTTTTATTATCAATAAAGTTTAATTTCGCTTGATACATATGCAAGTATTTTCATCATTTATAGGGGTTAATTGTTTAGTCGTTGTAGGAGCAGTATTGTAATTATCTAGGCCCCTTTATTACTCTATTTTGTTATATCTGAGGTATGTGTCGGTTCTATCAATTACTGTAAAAACAATTACTGTTGATACACAATATAAGCTAACTAGCTTGTTATGCAACTTTTTAGATTATACAGTATCTATGTATAAACTGTACAATGTTGCCTTATTGAGAATTTATGCTTTAAGCAAATGAGTACTTGGGACTCAATAGGGTGGTGTTCACGACCAAGGATATGCAAGGGCGCACCCACAAATATACATGCAGATGGCCAGACTCTTTCTAGAGACAGTGCCCTCATGTATGATCACCTCCACCGATCCCTGCACCAGCTGTTCCAGTGCTGCTATGGTCCCTGCTACTGTGCAGTTCCGGTCCTGGCCTGACACCATAAAAAAAAACACTAGGAAAGCCCTGGCTGAGGTGGATCACAGCTGAAACTATTGATTGAATGAGTGATTTTCTAGTGTTTCCAACCTTTCAGAGACAGTTAGTGCAGAGCAGTGGGGACTGGAACAGCGGTGGCATGGCAGTGTTGAAGGATCACCAGAGGTAATTAAAACCTGTTTAGTTCTTAGTCCATTTTTTTTAATTCTTCCTGAAACCTCTTGGAGCTTCATATGTAGAGCATTTCCCTTTTCTTCGGCACAGATTACTGTCCATCGTTGCAGAAATATACCAGGAGTATCTGGAAATATATAAGCGTTCAAGTCATTTGTCTGAGTTATTTTTTTGTACTGTGTATGTAACTACTCAAATGTAAGAGGTTTACAATTCACTTACTTCATCTGCAGTGGCCCCTTTCTCAGATGTCATTGAGGGTTACATGACCTGTGATGTCATCTTCTCTCCCTGCTCTCATAATGTCTCATACACAAGTCTGAGGGAGCGGGTCTGTGTCTCTGCACCAGATGTCACAGTGCTGGCCACTCCCCCCTGCACTGCCATCTGCTGCTGTCTGCCCTGTATCTCCCTCCCACTGGAATCTTCAGGAAAGATTAACCCCTTCAGCAGCACAGACTCAGGACTAGAGAGTTTGCAGAGCAGCTGCAGGCAGTGAAGAGACAAATGGAGTTCTGCAGAGCATTGCACAAGAACAGGTAGGGGGAAGATCCTGTGTGTATCAGCAGTGTCATTGTACAGCTGGGACTTGTAGTCCTACACATACAACATGCTGCTGAGTATCCCAGCAGTCAGACATTACTCTCAGGGGGAGGGGCACAAATATTCAGGGGGAAAACATCAGAAATTGTTGTTACTGCAGGTAAACAAAAAAACAGGATAAAACCAGGGAAATTAGGAAATTACTTACCTTATGTATATATTGCTGACCATCAGCTTTACAGTGCTATATATTTTTTTACATAACTTTAAGTTCTGTATTGGGGAAATTCCTCTTTAAAACTCTCTCTCTGTCCACTAAGCTACAAAAAATGTATTGTACATGGATTTGGTTCATGGCTGGTCAGAGGAAATCACAAAAAACACTGAGAAGTTGGCTAATCTTACAACCCAGTTACAAAGCAGATACGGCTGACAAATGTCAAAAATGCTTTAGTATTCTGATAAACAACAGTTAACAATTTGAAAAACTGAAATTCTACTTTGTTAACCACAAGACTTTGCAGCATACAGTATTGACATATCTCATAATTTTTGCATAAAAAGTCAAAATTATCAGTTTTTTTAAGTCAGTTTGAAAAAAATGAGATACAGTTTACCATGTACAGTTGACAAGATATGTTACAGATTTATACTTTTTTATTTCTGAAAAAAATCAACTTTGGAAGACTTAACGATATGCAGTTTTGTGGAATGACTTTGGTTAGTTTTAAGTATGACTTTTTATCTCATTACTATAATTTTTAAAGTTGTATTTTTGAAGAAATTATTTTTGGCTCTTCTAGGTTTTTGCCTAAGTGTGTGTATTGTCCCTGAACATGTCATGGAAATTAAAAGGAGAGCAATGGAGCAAGGCACAGTTTTTAAAAATGGGTCAAAGTGTGGAGTTATCATTAGTGTTCCCAAGAGCAGGAAGATTCCTGCCCTTTATGGACCTGAAGGAACTCATAAGTCATTTCAGTATTATGTGAGATGGGCTTTATTGTGGGGAAAAGGGATCCCAGGAGGCAGAAAAGTATTGTTTAAGAGGACCTTTCATGGGTCCAGACATTATTAAATAAGTAGGGGGTTGTGTAGGGCATAATTCATGGATGTAATATCGCTTACTATTGTGTCTGTCCGGTGCTCCGTTCCCCCGCTGTGGTCCCCGTTCACTTGGCCCACCTGATATGCTATTGAATAGGATCGGTACAGGGAGGAGGAGACTGCAATGGGCGTTTCCTTCTTCCTGGCTGTAGCACTGTCCATTCACAGCAGAGAGAGTCACAGCAAGGGAGAAGGTAAGTTTTTTTTTTCTCCCTGGCTGTAACGCTCTCCGCTGTGATTGGATCGTGCTATAGCCAGAAGGAGAAGGAGATGCCCAATGAGAAACAGGGCAGTCTCCTCCTCCCTGTACTTATGCTATTCATTAGCATATCAGGCGGGCAAATTAGTAAGCGATATTACATCCATGAATTATGCCCTACACAACCCCCTACTTATTTCATAATGTCTGGATGTCACAACCAGACCTCTGAGAAGCTCTGACAGGAGCCTTTCAGATCCTCCTCCTTGAGTTTCTTTGTTTTGGTTTCAGTTCCTCATCTCGTTAGTCTATCTCAGCTGTCATGCAGTTGGACTGATTGCTTCCCTTTAAGTTCCTCCCCATAATGCAGTAGTGTGCGGCTTATACAACTTCCTGGAGTGTGTGTGCATGCTGTTCCTATTTCCCAGTCCTCTGCAAGAAAAGTGCTGTTCCTTTATTTGTGATTTTCTGTCTGCTGGATTTCAGGAGACCCTGACTCCCTCCTTGTCTAGTGTAGGGAGCCGGTGGTCGTGTCCCCTCACTATTGTAGAGTCTTCAGGTATTAGATAGCCGAGGTACGTGGATATGCGCCCATCCACCTTTGGGGTGTTCGCATAGGCTGAGCAGTCAGGGAGAGTGCCAGGTCTCATGCAGGGGTCTCCCTTTTGTTCCTTAGTTGTGTATCCAGTGAGTCATTGAATATATTGCATTGTCTTGTTTCCTGTACACCATCCGTGACATTATAAGCCGCCAAAACCGTCTCAAGCATGGATCCGGTTTCACTTTTGGCTGAACACTTCCAGGGTCTTTCATTGGAGGTAGCTGATCTCCGTAAGACTTTTTCTCAGTTTCAAGTGACCGGTTCAGCTTGCGTTCATGGAGTTTGTTCTGAGCCTAAGATCTCGCTCCCGGATACGTTCTCCGGGGGTAGTGAGTATTTTGTGCGTTTTAGAGAGGCTTGCAAACTCCATTTTCGCCTTCTTCCCCATTTCTCTGGTGATGAGGAACGGAGGGTGGGGATCATTATATCGCTGCTCAGGGGTAACGCTCAGTCCTGGGCCTTTTCGCTGCCGGAGGGGGCACGGCCCATCCGTTCAGTGGATGAATTCTTTTTAGCCCTGGGTCAGATATATGATGATCCGGATTGTATTGCTCTGGCTGAGTCTAGACTACGTCTGTTATGCCAGGGTAAACAATCCGCAGAGATATACTGCTCAGAATTTCGGAGATGGGCAGCTGATACTGGTTGGAATGATGCTGCACTCCGAAGTCAATTTTGCCATGGTCTTTCAGAGGGATTGAAAGATGCATTTGCCTTTCATGAGAGACCTACCTCCTTGGATTCTGCTATGTCTCAGGCCGTTCGTATTGACAGGAGTCTTAGAGAGAGAGGAGAGATCTCTCCTTCCTGTCATACTCAGTCCCGGGACAGTGCAGCGGTCTCATTCTGTGCGCAGGGGTCTCAGTCGCTGTCAGCCCCTTCTGAGAAGGAGCCCATGCAGCTGGGGTTGAATGCCTCTGACAATAGAAGATTCAGCCCGCATGGGAGGGTTAGTTTTTGTTGTGGAGGTATAAATCATTTGGCAAATGTTTGTCCCTCTAGGAGATTCAGGCAGTCTTCTGGGAGTAATAAAGAAACAAAAAGGAAAAAATCTTTTAAAAATGTTCCGTCTGTTACTATTGGCAGGGTTGAGGCGGAAATTGAAGGTTTTCCGTTTGCTTGTAGTTCCCGTTTTGTCCTGCCTGCTAGGGTGGCGCTAGAGAGCAAGAGCATTTTTTGTGAGATTTTTGTGGATAGTGGAGCAGCTGTCAATCTCATTGATAATCAATTTGCAATAACTCATGGTTTCCAGGTATGCACTTTGGGAAAGGATATTCCTGTTTTTGCTATTGATTCCGCTCCACTTTCTCAGAAATCATTAAAGGGCATAGTTCACAATATCCGTTTAATTGTGAGTGATGCTCATGTTGAGGATCTGTCATGTTTCGTCCTTAGCGGTTTGCCTACTCCTCTAGTGTTGGGGCTACCCTGGCTCACTAAACATAACCCCACCATTGATTGGCAAGCGAGGCAAATAAATGGTTGGAGTGACTTTTGCAGAGAGAATTGCCTCATGACATCTGTTTCTGAGGTTTCTACTAAGACTGTACCACCTTTCCTCTCTGAATTTTCGGATGTCTTCTCTGAGAGTGGAGTTCAGGATTTGCCTCCGCACAGGGAGTACGATTGCCCTATTAATCTCATCCCAGGTGCCAAGCTGCCTAAATCTCGTTTATACAATCTTTCCAAACCTGAGAGGGTCGCTATGCGTGCTTATATCTCTGAGAGTCTGTGAAAAGGACACATACGACCCTCGAAGTCACCTGTTGTCTGGATTTCAGGGAGCTGAACAGTATCACTATTCGTGACCCTTATCCGCTTCCTCTGATCCCGGACCTGTTTAACCAGGTTGTTGGAGCTAAAGTCTTTTCCAAATTAGACCTAAGAGGGGCATACAACCTGGTCAGGGTCAGAGAAGGAGACGAATGGAAGACGGCTTTCAATACCCCTGAGGGCCATTTTGAGAATTTGGTTATGCCTTTTGGTTTGATGAATGCCCCAGCCGTTTTTCAGCATTTCGTGAACAGCATTTTTTATCATTTAATGGGAAAATTTGTATTAGTGTATTTGGATGACATTTTGATTTTTTCTCCTGATTTCAAGACTCATAAGGAACACTTACGTCAGGTCTTGCTCATCCTGCAGAGAATAAATTATACGCGAAACTGGAAAAATGTGTGTTTGCGGTTCCAGAAATTCAATTTCTGGGGTTTCTTCTCTCCGCTTCTGGTTTTCGCATGGACCCCGAGAAGTTCCGCGCTGTGCTTGAGTGGGAGCTTCCTGAGAATCAGAAGGCGCTGATGCGTTTTTTGGGCTTTGCCAATTATTGCAGGAAATTTATTTTGAATTATTCCTCTGTTGTTAAACCACTCACTGATATGACCAGAAAGGGGGTAGATTTTTCTTCCTGGTCGGTAGAGGCGCGTAAGGCCTTTTCTAATATCAAGGAGAGTTTTGCTTCCGCTCCCATCCTGGTACAACCTGATATTTCATTACCCTTCATAGTTGAGGTTGATGCTTCTGAGGTAGGGGTGGGTGCGGTCTTGTCTCAGGGTTCCTCTCCTGCCAAATGGCAACCGTGTGCCTTTTTCTCGAAGAAACTCTCCTCCGCAGAGAGAAATTATGATGTGGGAGATAGGGAATTGTTGGCCATCAAGTTGGCTTTTGAGGAATGGCGCCATTGGCTAGAGGGAGCCAGACACCCTATTACCGTGTTTACTGACCATAAAAATCTGGCCTACTTGGAGTCAACCAAGCGTCTGAACCCGAGACAGGCCAGATGGTCTTTGTTCTTTTCAAGGTTTAATTTTGTTGTCACATTCCGCCCTGGGGTTAAGAATGTGAAGGCAGATGCCCTGTCACGTTGTTTTCCGGGAGGTGGGAATTTTGAAGACCCGGGTCCCATTTTGGCTGAAGGTGTGGTGGTCTCTGCTCTTTTTCCTGAATTGGAGGCAGAGGTGCAGGCAGCCCAGTCAGAGGCTCCTGATCTTTGTCATCCTGGGAGGTTGTTTATGCCTCTCGCTTTGAGACACAAGATTTTTAAGGAACACCACGATACGGTCCTTGCTGGGCACCCGGGGGCAAGAGCCACACTGGATCTCATCGCTCTGAGATTCTGGTGGCCTGCGCTTCGTAAGTCAGTTGAGGGTTTTGTGGCAGCTTGTGAGACTTGCGCTCGTGCCAAAGTCCCTCATTCACGGCCATCAGGTCCTCTCCTTCCCTTACCCATTCCTTCCCGTCCTTGGACACATCTGTCCATGGACTTCATAACGGACTTGCCTCGTTCCTCGGGGAAGACTGTGATTCTGGTGGTGGTGGACCGTTTTAGCAAAATAGTGCATTTCATCCCTTTTCCTGGTTTGCCCAATGCTAAGACGCTGGCGCAGGCATTTATTGACCACATTGTCAAATTGCATGGTATTCCTTCAGACATAGTCTCTGATAGGGGCACGCAGTTTGTTTCCAGATTCTGGAAGGCTTTCTGTTCTCGCTTGGGGGTTCGGTTGTCATTCTCTTCTGCTTTCCACCCGCAGTCGAATGGCCAGACAGAGCGCGTCAATCAGAATCTGGAGACATATCTGCGCTGTTTTGTGGTGGAGAATCAGGAGGATTGGTGTTCTTTTTTGTCCCTTGCTGAGTTTGCTTTAAATAACCGTCGTCAGGAGTCCTCTGATAAGTCACCATTTTTTGGTGCATATGGGTTTCATCCGCAGTTTGGGACTTTCTCGGGAGAGGGGTCTTCTGGTTTACCTGATGAGGACAGATTCTCCTCGTCTTTGTCATCTATTTGGCAAAAGATTCAGGATAATCTAAAGAGCATGAGTGAGAGATATAAGCGTGTGGCAGATAAGAGACGTGTGCCTGGTCCGGACCTGAATGTTGGTGATCTGGTGTGGTTGTCTACCAAAAATATCAAATTGAAGGTTCCCTCCTGGAAGTTGGGTCCTAGGTTTATTGGGCCTTACAAGATCCTGTCTGTCATCAATCCTGTTGCCTACCGTCTTGATCTTCCTCAGACTTGGAAGATCCATAATGTTTTTCATAAGTCCTTATTGAAACCTTATGTTCAACCTATTGTACCCTCGCCTTTGCCTCCTCCTCCGATTATGGTTGATGGAAATCTTGAATTTCAGGTCTCTAGGATTGTGGATTCTCGTCTTGTCCGCGGTTCCCTCCAGTACCTCGTTCATTGGGAGGGTTATGGTCCTGAGGAGAGGATGTGGGTCCCAGTGACGGACATTAAGGCCACTCGTCTCATCAGGGCTTTCCATAGGTCCCATCCTGAGAAGGTGGGCTCTGAGTGTCCGGAGTCCACTCGTAGAGGGAGGGGTACTGTCACAACCAGACAGCTGAGAACCTCTGACAGGAGCCTTCCAGATCCTCCTCCTTGAGTTTCTTTGTTTTGGTTTCAGTTCCTCATCTCGTTAGTCTATCTCAGCTGTCATGCAGTTGGACTGATTGCTTCCCTTTAAGTTCCTCCCCATAATGCAGTAGTGTGCGGCTTATACAACTTCCTGGAGTGTGTGTGCATGCTGTTCCTATTTCTCAGTCCTCTGCAAGATAAGTGCTGTTCCTTTATTTGTGATTTTCTGTCTGCTGGATTTCAGGAGACCCTGACTCCCTCCGTGTCTAGTGTAGGGAGCGGGTGGTCGTGTTCCCTCACTATTGTAGGGTCTTCAGGTATTAGATAGCCGAGGTACGTGGATATGCGCCCATCCACCTTTGGGGTGTTCGCATAGGCTGAGCAGTCAGGGAGAGTGGCAGGTCTCATGCAGGGGTCTCCCTTTTGTTCCTTAGTTGTGGATCCAGTGAGTCATTGAATATATTGCATTGTCTTGTTTCCTGTACACCATCCGTGACACTGGACCCATGAAAGGTCCTCTTTACGTACAAGAAGAAGGTACAGTACAGACCATAAGTTTGGACTCACCTTCTCATTCAAAGAGTTTTCTTTATTTTCATGACTATGAAAATTGTAGATTCACACTGAAGGCATCAAAACTATGAATTAACACATGTGGAATTATATACATAACAAACAAGTGTGAAACAACTGAAAATATGTCATATTCTAAGTTCTTCAAAGTAGCCACCTTTTGCTTTGATTACTGCTTTGCACACTCTTGGCATTCTCTTGATGAGCTTCAAGAGGTAGTCCCCTGAAATGGTTTTCACTTCACAGGTGTGCCCTGTCAGGTTTAATAAGTGGGATTTCTTGCCTTATAAATGGGGTTGGGACCATCAGTGGCATTGAGGAGAAGTCAGGTGGATACACAGCTGATAGTCCTACTGAATAGACTGTTAGAATTTGTATTATGGCAAGAAAAAAGCAGCTAAGTAAAGAAAAACGAGTGGCCATCATTACTTTAAGAAATGAAGGTCAGTCAGTCAGCTGAAAAATTGGGAAAACTTTGAAAGTAAGGGCTATTTGACCATGAAGGAGAGTGATGGGGTGCTGCACCAGATGACCTGGCCTCCACAGTCACCGGACCTGAACCCAATCGAGATGGTTTTGGGTGAGCTGGACCGCAGAGTGAAGGCAAAAGGGCCAACAAGTGCTAAGCATCTCTGGGAACTCCTTCAAGACTGTTGGAAGACCATTTCAGGGGACTACCTCGAAGCTCATCAAGAGAATGCCAAGAGTGTGCAAAGCAGTAATCAAAGAAAGCAAAAGGTGGCTACTTTGAAGAACCTAGAATATGACATATTTTCAGTTGTTTCACACTTGTTTGTTATGTATATAATTCCACATGTGTTAATTCATAGTTTTGATGCCTTCATAGTCATGAAAATAAAGAAAACTCTTTGAATGAGAAGGTGTGTCCAAACTTTTGGTCTGTACTGTATGTGCATTGTATTTGTTGCCAAAATGCAACACGTGAATTCTTGGTGGGGATGCAGTCCCCAGGAACATACCCAAATAAATATGATTTTGGTGAAATTGTATGTGGTTAATTTTACCACAAACAGTAAAGATATGATGTGAAAAACCTTCATCTATAGGGTAGAAAAGTTGTTTTATATTGCTATTGCATTGTGAGTTGTTTTACATTTGGTATTTAATTGCATATTTTTTTAGTGTGTCAATATGTTTTTGTGATAATTGTTGCTGTTAATAAATGTGGCTCTTTTAGCCTTTCACCACAGGTGTCAGCGTGTTTACACAGGGTGGCCCACAAAAAAGTAGCCCGCCTCCAGCGATAGTATGATAAGATGAACGAGCAAGTGGATTTTTTTTTTTTTTATTACCCACAAGTCACAAAAGATGCTGAAAGTAGTCCCCATTCACGTCTATGCATCTATGGGCACATCGGATTATGTTGGCTGATACTGCTTGTAGCTCTTCAACAGTGATGCTGCAGAAGAAAAAAATGTCCTGCTTTTTCCAACAAGATGGGTCAACATGCAACACCTCACAGAACGCACTGGCACAGGTTCATGAACTGTTATGGAGGACTGAACTGTGAGCAAGGGATTATGGCCACCACATTCCCCAGACTTGTCCAAATGCAGAAAGTGTCCACTAACAATCCACTGGATGACCTCAAGGAAAACATCACAAACACTATCTGCAGCATAGCAAGACATATCAGCCAACATAATTTGACATGCCCAAAGATGCATAGATGTGAACAGGGACCACTTTCAGTATCTTTTATGACTTGTTTGTAATTAAAAAAAATAAGCAATCCACTTGCTCGTTCATCTTGTCATACGATCGCTGGAGAGGGGCTACTTTTTAGTTGGCCACCGTGTACAATAGGATATAGGTGGTGGTAGGTTCACAGTTAAGTAGGTAGGTAGTCTTCGACCCTTTAACCTCATGCTTTATGAGCAATACAGTAGCAATACAGTCCTGATCAAAAGTTTAAGACCACTTGAAAAATGGCAAAAAATCCTATTTAGCATGGCTGGATCTTAACAAGGTTCCAAGTAGAGCTTCAAAATGCAACAAGAAGAAATGGGAGTGAGACAAAACATTTTTTGAGCATTCAATTTAATGAAAACAACGAATAAACTGAAACAGGCTGTTTTTCAGCTGATCAAAAGTTTAGGACCACATGACTTTAAAAGGCCAAATCTGTGCAAATATGTGGATTCATTGTCATTTTCTGTCAGGTAGTCACACGTTGTGATGGCAAAGGCAAAAAAACTCTCCCTTTTTGAATGTGGTTGGGTTGTTGAACTGCATAAGCAGGGTCTCTCACAGCGCGCCATTGCTGCTGAGGTGGGACGCAGTAAGACAGTCATTTGGAATTTCTTAAATGATCCTGAGGGTTATGGAACAAAAAAGTCAAGTGGAAGACCCAAAAAAATGGCACCAGCACTAAGCCGGAGGATCCAATTGTCTGTCCGTCAAGACACTAGACGATCCTTGACCCAAATTAAGGCCCTTACTGGTGCTGACTGCAGCCCCATAACAATCAGACGGCACCTGAGACTGCTTCAAAAACAAAAAACGTCTTCAAAGACCTCGTCTCCTTGAACGTCACAGAACTGCTTGTTTGGACTTTGCAAGAGAGCACCAAACATGGGACATTCAAAAGGTGGAAGAAAGTTTTATTCTCTGTTGAGAAAAAATTTAACCTCGATGGTCCTGATGGTTTCCAACGTTACTGGCATGACAAGCAGATCCCACCTGAGATGTTTTCTACGCACCACAGTGGAGGGGGCGCCATAATGGTCTGGGGTGCTTTTTCCTTCAGTGGAACAATGGAGCTTCAGGAAGTGCAGGGGCGTCAAACGGCCGCTGGCTATGTCCAGATGTTGCATAGAGCATTCCTCATGACTGAGGGCCCTCGTCTGTGTGGTAACCACTGGGTTTTTCAACAGGACAACGCTACAGTACACAATGCCCGCAGGACAAGGGACTTCTTCCAGGAGAATAACATCACTCTTTTGGCCCATCCTGCGTGTTCCCCTGATCTAAATCCAATTGAGAACCTTTGGGGATGGATGGCAAGGGAAGTTTACAAAAATGGACAACAGTTCCAGACAGTAGATGGCCTTCGTGCGGCCGTCTTCACCACTTGGAGAAATTTTCCCACTCACCTCATGGAAACGCTTGCATCAAACATGCCGAAACGAATTTTTGAAGTGATAAACAATAATGGCGGAGCTACTCATTACTGAGTTCATGTTTGGAAGTTGGTTTTCTGCTTTGGGGGGGTTTAGTTTTTTTTTGGACGTGTGGTACTAAACTTTTGATCAGCTGAAAAACAGCCTGTTTCAGTTTATTCATTGTTTTCATTAAATTGAATGCTCAAAAAATGTTTTGTCTCACTCCCATTTCTTCTTGTTCCATGTTGAAGCTCTTCTTGGAACCTTGTTAAGATCTAGCCATGCTAAATAGGATTTTTTGCCATTTTTCAAGTGGTCTTAAACTTTTGATCAGGACTGTACTTCCATTATTGAAACAAACATATTTTTAAAGGTGCATTCTATAAATCATAGCTGTGGAAAAATGTATCCATTGTAATGAAGGTTTCAATCAGAGATAACAGTCAAGCATTTATTTAATCCAATTTATTTTACATATCTCCTAATATGTTAACTTTTCCGTCGCCCAATGTAATGTCAGTGGTATTGTTGGCAAAGCCTTGAACTGTTTGATGTAGGGTTTTTGAAATTCTTACCTGTTATTACTAAAATAGATTCTCAATAGTTTCAAAGGGATGTCGGCTTAAACTTTGTAGCACAATACCGGCACAATTTCTTTCCAATTACTGCCTTACCTTTAAGCAGAATCTCTTTTTAAAAACCTCACTATCTGTACAGAACTATTTCCACATAGGAGAGAAAATAGTCTGCACTTTCACAGTCATTTGTATTCATCCTCAGGTGGTGATTTTCCATAGTCTTTCAACAATTGCAGGCTTTGCAGCCTGCTCTATAAAGTACAGTAATGCCATTATAAGGTCTTTGTACAATTTATAATCCTAATCACATATTTATAAAGTTAAAAGTAAAGTGAATACACGTTGTCAGTTTGTTTTTATTATGTGCAGGGTGAAAAATCTCCTGTTGCTACCTGTAAACTAACTAGCAAAGTACTGTAGCTACTGACAGATGTTACAATGGCATGGTTCTCTTTTTCATCCTTTCAGTGCACTGTTGTCAATGGGCTATAGATCTAATTGGCTTATTAATGGTATGTTCAACCATTAGTTTTTTTCCCTGATATGGCTACTGAGATATACTAGAAGTGTCATTGTTAGAGATGAGTGAATTTCCCAAAATTTGTTTTCCGACACCTGTTGGTTGAATTGACCATGAGTTTCAGTTGGATAAATTGTCCTGAAAAGTCGTGTATGACACTCTGGGGTCCCCTAGAACAGTATCCAACCACTTTCAAGTTTTTTAATATCAAAACAGGATTAGTAATGTCAAAGTGACAGTGACATATACAGTGGCATGCAAAGGTTTGGGCATCCATGGACAAAATTACTATTACTGTGAACAGTTAAGCAAGTTGTAGATGAAATGATCTCCCAAAAATTTTTTATTTTCATTTTCATCTTTTACATTTTCAAAACAACAAAAAAATGAAAAGGGGCCATAGCAAAACTTTGGGCACCCTGCATGGTTAATACCTGAGCATCACCTTTGGCAAGTATCACAGCTTGTAAACACTTTTTTTTAGCCAGCCAAGAGACTTTCAATTCTTGATTAAGGGATTTTCATCCATTCTTCCTTTCAAAAGTCTTCCAGTTCTGTGAGATTCTTAGGCAGTCTTGCATGCACTGTTTTTTTTTAGGTCTATCCACAGATTTTCAATGATGTTCAGGGCCATGGTAAAACCTTCGCCTTTTGAGGTAGTCTATTGTACATTTTGAGGTGTGTTGAGGATCATTATGCATTTATAGAAACCATCCTTCTTTCAACTTCAGTTTTTTTACAGTTGGTGTTATGTTTTCTTCCAGAATTTGATGGATGCCACTTTATGGCTATGAGTAACCAGTGGTAACAGACTGTTGGTCAATGGTTAGCACTGGTGCCTTGCAGCACTTGGGTTCTTGGTTCAAATCAGACTATAGACAACATCTGCATGGAGTTTGTATGTTCTCCCTGTGTTTTTGTGGGTTTCCACCAGGTACTTAGGTTTTCTCCTACACTCCAAAAAATAGGCAAATTGGTTCCCTATAAAATTGACCATAGTGTGTGTTGGGGATCAGTGCTTATTTGGCAGCCACTGACTTCACAGGGAGTCGCCCCAGCTATCCTTGTGCTTTCAGTCCCAATGAGAAAACGCTTTACCAGTGTTTGTCATAAATACACATTGCCCTGTTGGATTTTATTTTAAATAAAAAAGCGGTCCAAATAGTATCCCTTTTGAGATACAGATGCCTTCTTCTCTGCCTTCTAATCTGTAAAATGGTGGCTACTGTTTTGAGTGATTCTTGTGGGACAAATGACAAAAGTTTCGGATTTGCCAAAATTTGAATCCTCATCATGTACACACAGACAACACACATCGCCAGCACAGATTAGATCATTATATTACAGTATATGTTGCAGTTGTTATGGTTACAGTCTTTAGAAAGATTTTTACAGACATAGAAAAAGAAATGGGAGTGCTAGTTGTTCCTATAACTCTGAAGCAGGCTTATATTTTATTACTGGTGCAGATTCTGAATAGCTTCAAAAGGATATTAAAGACGTTAAAGACTATTCCATGCACATTTTGTCTCCCATTACCTTTAAGCAACTATTTTTAAACTGTTTCCTATCTGTACAGAACTATCTCAGCAGTAAATGGCTAATGGTGTCATTAATATTTCTTTATGTCTTATTATTGGGAATCTGTCACTAGCTACTCTAATTGCTAAGTCCTAACAATTCCAGCACATGACAATGAGTCCTGAATACTCATGCACTCCCAGCTCTCCCTGCTCCCTTGCTGCTGACTGACAGTTTTTTTCTTAATGAGATCAGCTGCAGAGAGTTAGATGCTTATGAATATCAGAACTGGTCGGCATGCACTGGAACTGTTCAATACAAGATTTTGGTAAAAGGGTTGGGGTAATAAACCACTTGCAGACTTTCCGTTAACTGTAAACATCCCTCCCCACTTAAAATGTAACTGTCATTTCAGTTTATATTTAATATAGTGTAGGGACAAGGATGTTAAAATGTAGGGAAAGATTTTTTTTGTTCTAAAAAACAGGGTATAAAGAATCCTCTTAGCAAAGCTCTAACAGCATTGCTAAGGAGAGTCTGTGTTCAGTCTTCAGCATTTTACTGAGCGCTGCCTGTAGGTATGTAAAATACAGAGGCTTCCAGCCTGACTTTTGTCACTACCCCAGTCCCTGACTATGTACAGTCGTGGCCAAAAGTTTTGAGAATGACACAAATATTTGTTTTCACAAAGTTTGCTGCTAAACTGCTTTTAGATCTTTGTTTCAGTTGTTTCTGTGATGTAGTGAAATATAATTACACGCACTTCATACGTTTCAAAGGCTTTTATCGACAATTACATGACATTTATGCAAAGAGTCAGTATTTGCAGTGTTGGCCCTTCTTTTTCAGGACCTCTGCAATTCGACTGGGCATGCTCTCAATCAACTTCTGGGCCAATTCCTGACTGATAGCAACCCATTCTTTTATAATCACTTCTTGGAGTTTGTCAGAATTAGTGGGTTTCTGTTTGTCCACCCGCCTCTTGAGGATTGACCACAAGTTCTCAATGGGATTAAGATCTTGGGAGTTTCCAGGCCATGGACCCAAAATGTCAACGTTTTGGTCCCCGAGCCACTTAGTTATCACTTTTGCCTTATGGCACGGTGCTTCATCGTGCTGGAAAATGCATTGTTCTTCACCAAACTGTTGTTGGATTGTTGGAAGAAGTTGCTGTTGGAGGGTGTTTTGGTACCATTTTTTATTCATGGCTGTGTTTTTGGGCAAAATTGTGAGTGAGCCCACTCCCTTGGATGAGAAGCAACCCCACACATGAATGGTCTCAGGATGCTTTACTGTTGGCATGACACAGGACTGATGGTAGCGCTCACCTTTTCTTCTCCGGACAAGCCTTTTTCCAGATGCCCCAAACAATCGGAAAGAGGCTTCATCGGAGAATATGACTTTGCCCCAGTCCTCAGCAGTCCATTCAGCATACTTTCTGCAGAAGATCAATCTGTCCCTGATGTTTTTTTGGAGAAAAGTGGCTTCTTTGCTGCCCTTCTTGACACCAGGCCATCTTCTAAAAGTCTTCGCCTCACTGTGTGTGCAGATGCGCTCACACCTGCCTGCTGCCATTCCTGAGCAAGCTCTGCACTGGTGGCACTCCGATCCCGCAGCTGAATCCTCATTAGGAGACGATCCTGGCGCTTGCTGGACTTTCTTGGACGCCCTGAAGCCTTCTTAACAAGAATTGAACCTCTTTCCTTGAAGTTCTTGATGATCCTATAAATTGTTGATTGAGGTGCAATCTTAGTAGCCACAATATCCTTGCCTGTGAAGCCATTTTTATGCAACACAATGATGGCTGCACGCGTTTCTTTGCAGGTCACCATGGTTAACAATGGAAGAACAATGATTTCAAGCATCACCCTCCTTTTAACATGTCAAGTCTGCCATTTTAACCCAATCAGCCTGACATAATGATCTCCAGCCTTGTGCTCGTCAACATTCTCACCTGAGTTAACAAGACGATTACTGAAATGATCTCAGCAGGTCTTTTAATGACAGCAATGAAATGCAGTGGAAAGTTTTTTTTGGGATTAAGTTAATTTTTATGGCAAAGAAGGACTATGCAATTCATCTGATCACTCTTCATAACATTCTGGAGTATATGCAAATTGCTATTATAAAAACTTAAGCAGCAACTTTTCCAATTTCCAATATTTATGTAATTCTCAAAACTTTTGGCCACGACTGTACATGTGCTCTAACTATCACTGCCCATCACTCTACCTATCTGACTTCTTAGTAGAGATGGCCTTGCGGAACATGCAAACATATGACGATATTCGCACGCGCCATATTTTTTTTGCATAGCGCCGAACTTTGACCCATGACACATCCATCAGGTGGGACAGGACAGCCAATTGAGACCTTTCAGCATATGGACACCCCCCCAACCCTATAACAGAACCCGATCTGGCAGCCATTTTACATTATGTGTTTTGCCAGTGTAGGGAGAGGTTGCATTTTGGAGCAGGGACAGTTAGGGACACCAAACGCTAGCTAATAGGGCCACAGAATACTGACTGAGGGCTGCGATACACCTGCTTCCACAAAATACTCATTGGGGGGTGCCATGTACCTGTTTCCGCCAAATACTGATTGAGGGGTGCTATATACCTGTTTCTGCCAAATACTGATTGAGGGGTGCCATATACCTTCTTCCACTAAATACTGATTGAGGGATGCTATTACTATATACCTTCTTCCACCAAATACTGATTGAGGGCTGCAATACACCTGCTTCCACAAAATACTGATTGAGGGGTGCCATATACCTGTTTCCGCCAAATACTGATTGAGGGGTGCTATATAACTGTTTCCGCCAAATACTGATTGAGGGGTGCCATATACCTTCTTCCACTAAATACTGATTGAGGGGTGCTATTGCTATATATCTTCTTCCACCAAATAATGATTGAGGGCTGCGATACACCTGCTTCCACAAAATACTGATTAAGGCATGCCATATACCTGTTTCCGCCTAAATACTGATTGAGGGGTGCTATATACCTTCTTCCACAAAATTCTGATTGAGGAGTGCTATATACCTGTTTCTGCCAAATACTGATTGAGGGGTGCAATATACCTGTTTCTGCCAAATACTGATTGAAGGGTGCTATATACCTTCTTCCACAAAATCCTGATTAAGGGGTGCAATATACCTGTTTCTGCCAAATACTGATTGAGGGGTGCTATATACTTTCTTCCACAAAATACTGATTGAGCGGTGCTACTGCTATATACCTTCTTCCACCAAATACTGATTAAGGTGTTGCGATACACCTGTTTCCACAAAATACTGATTGAGGGGTGCCATATACCTGTTTCCGCCAAATACTGATTGAGGGGTGCTATATACCTGTTTCCGCCAAATACTGATTGAGGGGTGCCATATACCTTCTTCCACAAAACACTGATTGAGGGGTGCTATTGCTATATACCTTCTTCCACCAAATACTGATTAAGGGCTGTGATACACCTGCTTTCACAAAATACTGATTGAGGGGTGCCATATACCTGTTTCTGCCAAATACTGATTGAGGGGTGCTATATACCTGTTTCTGCCAAATACTGATTGAGGGGTGCCATATACCTTCTTCCACAAAATACTGATTGAGGGGTGCTATTGTTATATACCTTCTTCCACCAAATACTGATTGAGGGCTGTGATACACCTGCTTCCACAAAATACCGATTAAGGGGTGCCATATACCTGTTTCTGCCAAATACTGATTGAGGGGTGCTATATACCTGTTTCCGCCAAATACTGATTGAGGGGTGCCATATACCTGTTTCTGCCAAATTTTGATTGAGGGGTGCTATATACCTGTTTCCGCCAAATACTGATTGAGGGGTGCCATATACCTTCTTCCACTAATTACTGATTGAGCGCTATTGATATATAACTTGTTCCACCAAATAATGATTGAGGGCTGCGATACACCTGCTTCCACAAAATACTGATTGAGGGGTGCCATATACCTGTTTCCGCCAAATACTAATTGAGGGGTGCTATATACCTGTTTCCACTAAATACTGATTGAGGGGTGCCATATACCTTCTTCAACTAAATACTTATTGAGGGGTGGTATTGCTATACACCTTCTTACACCAAATATTGATTAAGTGCTGCGATACACCTGCTTCCACAAAATACTGATTGAGGGGTGCCATATACCTGTTTCCGCCAAATACTGATTGAGGGGTGCCATATGCCTTTTTCCAGAGGGTCATTTAGAAAATGACAGGCAGAGGAAGAGGCAGACCTGTTCCGCAGGGATGGTAGGGATCGGGCAGGTGCACCAGGCCGGAGCCTAAATGGGAAGTTGGAGAAGGCACGTGCGATAACTTCAAAGGGTGCACCAGAGTTGGTTGAGTGGCTCACTCAGCCTTCCGCTTCTGCACCCTCCTCATTCTCTGTATCTGCACCCTCGTCACTCTCTGCTGTGTGCACCCCCAAAGACACCACCACCACCATAGCCTCTCCACTCGAGTCAAAGTAATTATTTTCCCATCCATTCCCAGACCTTACCTAGCCATTCTTGGCATCAGATGAGGAAGAGGAGGTAGCAATGGCCACCACCCAGTGGTCTGACGACAGTACCCAGATCAGCCCAAGGAGGGTGGTCCCCACTGTTGCTGCCTACAACAAGATCTCTAATGTCAGTGGTGGTGAAGGTGACGATGGTGACATGTCAATGGACGTCACGTGGGTGCCCACAAGAGAGGAAGAGGAGAGGAGTTCAGAGGGAGAGACGGAGCAGCAGATAGGGAGGAGAAGGAGGAGAAGCAGGCAGAACTCGCAGTGCACAGGAGGCAAAAAGCAGACTGCAAATGTATCTGGAGCGAGCCACCCACCATGCACGGTCACATCTTGCGCTCCCAGAACGCCGGTACATGGATCCGCAGTGTGGGCTTATTTTTAACGTATCAGCTTCGGACAATAGTGTTGCCATCTGCAGCCTGTGCTGTCAATACATAAGTCGCGGTAAGCACAACACTCACCTAGGGACGACCGCCTTAAGAAGGCACCTGGCCCCCAATCACCGAGCCCAGTGGGAGCAACGCTGTCAGAACCCACAAAGCCATACTCCGGGCGCTCCACGTCCTGCTTCTTCTCCATCTCCTCCCATTTGTCCTCCACTCGACCTTCCACCGTGTCGTCGTCGCGTTCATCTGGCAGAAGGCAGGCTTCCGTGGCCCAAATGTTCGAGCGTAAAAAAATGATGACGCTGGATAATCCTCTTGCCCAACGGCTTACCGCTGGCTTGTCGGAACTGCTAGCCCGCCAACTACTGCCATGTAAATTGGTGGACTCTGACTCTTCATGCCATAGCAAAGAATCTGGCTTCATGTCAGCAGAGAATCAGTCTCTTCATGCCATAGCAGAGAATCTGGCTTCATGTCAGCACAGAATCAGTCTTCATGTCATAG
This sequence comes from Bufo bufo, assembly GCF_905171765.1. NCBI lineage: Eukaryota > Metazoa > Chordata > Amphibia > Anura > Bufonidae > Bufo > Bufo bufo. The sequence goes on from NC_053391.1 coordinate 324,212,875, forward strand.
CAGAGAATCAGGCTTCACGTCACCCACCACTGGAACAGGCCACTGTCACATATTTAGGCCCCGGCACCCAGACAGAGGAGAGAGGTCCCGTAACAGAGAATCTGGCCTTATGTCAGCACAGAATCAGTCTTCATGTCATAGCAGAGAATCAGGCTTTACGTCACCCACCACTGGAACAGGCCACTGTCACATATTTAGGCCCTGGCACCCAGACAGAGGAGAGAGGTCCCGTAACAGAGAATCTGGCCTTATGTCAGCGC